>NC_057813.1:710742391-710806116 GCF_018294505.1 Triticum aestivum | reverse complement strand
CAACCCGTATCTCCCCTGACGTGCACTCCAAGTTCCCTGGGTTGATTTCCTTCAAAAAATAACTTCTCCAGTTGATTTTGTTCCGTTTTGACTCCGTCTGATATTCCTTTTCCCCGAAACACTGAAATAGGCATAAAACAACAAATCTAGGCTGGGCCTCCGGTTAATAGGTTAGTCCCAAAAATAATATAAAAGTGGATAATAAAGTCCAATATTGCCTAAAACAGTAGATAAAGTAGCATGGAGCAATAAAAAATTATAGATACGTTGGAGACGTATCAGATAACAAGATGGGGGTTTTATCATATTGCATGAATTTATCCCTCTACATCATGTCATCTTGCTTAAAGCGTTACTTTGTTTTTACTTAATACTCTAGATGCATGCTGGATAGCGGTCGATGAGTGGAGTAATAGTAGTAGATGCAGAATCATTTCGATCTACTTGTTTTGGACGTGATGCCTATATACATGATCATTGCCTAGATATGTTCATAACTATGCTCAATTCTGTCAATTGCTCAACAGTAATTTGTTCACCCATCGTAGAATACTTATGCTCTTGAGAGAAGCCACTGGTGAAACCTATGCCCCCCGGGTCTATTCTCATCATATCAATCTTTATCACTTTATTTACTTGCTTTGTTTTTACTTTGCCTTTTACCTTTTTACTTTGCGTCTATCTATCAAAAATACCAAAAATATTATCTATCAGATCTCACTCTCGTAAGTGACCGTGAAGGGATTGACAACCCCTAAGCGTTGGTTGCGAGTTGCTATCGTTTTGTGTAGGTACGAGGGGACTTGTGCGTGGTCTCCTACTGGATTGATGCCTTGGTTCTCAAAAACTGAGGGAAATACTTACGCTACTTTACTGCATCATCCTCTCCTCTTCGGGGAAATCCAACACAATGCTCAAGAGGTAGCAGCGGGCACTAGTAACCCGCCCATGGTGAACCGGGTTGAAGCACCCAGGACAGGAGCGACGGATCAGCCGGGCACAATGGACCCGCCTCAGCAGAACCGTGATCCGCCACAATTCACTTCCCTACCCCTTTGGATAATATGATTGCCGCGGCGTCAAGATTGGCCACTATTCCGATGGAGGGTGATTCCCCCGCGGCGGTTGAGACACGACGGGCTAGAGATTTACTCCAGACAGCAATGCTTCAGCAGTAGGCTTATTCTTATAGTCGGGACATGATTCACTCTACCCCTCGCCCAAGCCGGAGTTATAGCAGGCATGTTGAAGAGCCAGCTGTGTCAAGGAGTGGATGGAATCATAACCCGCCATGGAGGCCTAACCCGGCAGGTGGAAGGAATGAAGCACAGGACGTAGTGGACCAAGGACGAGCGTGCCGAGGAGCCGGATTAACTATGCAGGATGTTGAGCGACAACCTACGCCGGTTTTTGCAACCACTACAATGGAGCTAGGAGTCGGTTTTACTACTTTGGGGGTACCATGCCTTACACCAGCCCTGCGCAATGTGCGGTTTCCCAAGGACTTCAAGGGCCCTCGGATGGTGCCCAATTACACTGCTGACTTGCACCCCGAGTCATGGGTTGAAATTTATGAGATGGCAATGGAGATGCTTGATGTGGATGGAGCGGCGTGTGCTAACTACTTCACCATGATGTTGGAAGGAACAACCCGCACTTGGCTAAAGAGTTTACCACCTAATTCTATTAGGTCATGGGATGAGTTGAAGAGCCGGTTTATCAGCAACTTCAAGGATACATGCAACAAACTGATGTCAATTGTGGATCTGGCCGCTTGTGTTCAAGTAGAGAATGAATCGACCACCCATTGGGTGCGTCGGGTTTCTGAGATCTTACATTCATCAGACACCATCAATGCAGATTCAGCAATTATAACATTGGAGGGCAATTGCAAGTTTAAGCCTTTGAAGTTAAAGTTGGGACAACTCAAGCGTCACTACAATGACATGGGAACCCTCATGGGGGCTCTGGTTAAGTATGCTGACTCTGATAGTACCAAGGATCCCGAGTCCGACGAGGAAAAGACGGGGAAGGGAAAGAAGAGCGGCAACGCCAAGGGGCAGCAGCCTAATCCGGCGGGCCACGAAAACAATGGTAAGCGTAAAGCAGACATTTTGTGGCTAACACCAATGTGCAGGGGAATGCTCAGCCTCGCAAGGGTAAACCGCCCCAACGGGGTGGAGGTATGAATCTGGAGCGCCTATTGAACCAGCCTTGCCCAAAGCACGAGACGAAGGAGATTCCAGCCACGCACCTATGGAAGGATTGTTTCATTATGCGAGAGTTCAAAAACTCTGATCTTTTCCGGTATGATCAGGGTCCATCTGGCGATTCAGGTCCTGGATCTCATGGGCCGGGTTACGGGGGAGGCGGTTCAAGCTCAGGCTTCCAGAATAATCAGGGCAATCAGAACAGCCAGGGTGGTTATAATCAGCAGAATAATCAATGGAATCAGCAACAATCAGGTTATCAGAGTCATCCGAAGCAATTAAATAGTGGGCAGTATCATGTTTTCACCACTAGTTTGTCCAAACGCGATCAAAAGCTTCACAAAAGGGCAGTTAACATCGTTGAACCGGCAGTGCCTCATTACTTGCGCTGGTCTGAGCAGCCCATTGTGTGGAGAGAACGGATCATCCACCCCGGGTTGATAATCCGGGTCATCTGGCTTTGGTGGTGGCACCTCAGGTTGGGGGTTATAAGTTCACCAAGGTACTCATGGATGGAGGGAGCAGTATCAACATTCTGTACTACGAAACCTTCAGTCGCATGGGATTGACAGATAAGAATCTTAAACCGTCAAACACTGTTTTTCACGGGGTGGTACCAGGTAAATCGGCGTACCCACTTGGTAAGATAGCTCTGGAGGTTGTGTTTGGAGATGACCGTAATTCCAGGTCAGAAACCTTAACTTATGAACTAGTGAAAATCCAGAGCCCATATCATGCCCTGTTTGGACGGCCGGCTTATGCAAAGTTCATGGCAAGGCCCTGTTATGTTTATCTACAACTCAAAATGCTGGGTCATAAGGGGACCATTGCGGTACATGGGACTCGTAAGATCTCTTTGGACTGCGAAGAGGGTGATGCGGCTTATGCTGAATCGGTTTGTGCGACAAAAGAGTTGAAGTTCTACAAGGACAACGTTGAGCCGGCATATATGACTCCTCTGAAGAAGCCCACCACAGAGCTGTTGGGGAACGTAGCAGAAATTCAAAATTTTCCTACGTGTCACCAAGATCTATCCATGGAGAGACTAGCAACGACGGGAAGGAGAGTGCATCTACATACCCTTGTAGATTGCTAAGCGGAAGCGTTCAAGAGAACGGGGTTGAAGGAGTCGTACTCGTCGTGATCCAAATCACCGGAGATCCTAGTGCCGAACGGACGACACCTCCGCGTTCAACACACGTACAGCCCGGTGACGTCTCCCATGCCTTGATCCAGCAAGGAGAGAGGGAGAGGTTGAAGAAGACTCCATCCAGCAGCAGCACGACGGCGTGGTGGTGGTGGAGGAGCGTGGCAATCCTGCAGGGCTTCGCCAAGCACCACGGGAGAGGAGGAGGACTTGGGAGAGGGGGAGGGATGCGCCAGAACTTGGGTGCGGCTGCCCTCCCACCCCCCACATATATATAGGGGCAAAGGAGAGGGGGGCCGGCCCCCTCAGATCCAATCTGAGGAGGGGGCGGCGGCCAGGGGGGTCGCCTTGCCCCCCAAGGCAAGGGGGCCCCCCTTTAGGGTTTCGCCCAAGCCCTAGGCGCGTTGGGCCTTGGTGGGGGGGCGCACCAGCCCACCTGGGGCTGGTCCCCTCCCACACTTGTCCCATGCAGCCCTCTGGGGCTGGTGGCCCCACTTGGTGGACCCCCGGGACCCTCCCGGTGGTCCCGGTACATTACCGATAGCACCCGGAACTTTTCCGGTGACTAAAACAGGACTTCCCATATATAAATCTTTACCTCCGGACCATTCCGGAACTCCTCTTGATGTCCGGGATCTCATCCGGGACTCCGAACAACATTCGGTAACCACATACAAACTTCCTTTATAACCCTAGCGTCATCGAACCTTAAGTGTGTAGACCCTACGAGTTCGGGAACCATGCAGACATGATCGAGACGTTCTCCGGTCAATAACCATCAGCGGGATATGGATACCCATGTTGGCTCCCACATGTTCTACGATGATCTCATCGGATGAACCACGATGTCGAGGATTCAATTAATCCGGTATACAATTCCCTTTGTCTAGCGATATTGTACTTGCCCGAGATTCGATCGTCGGTATGCCGATACCTTGTTCAATCTTGTTACCGGCAAGTCTCTTTACTCGTTCCGTAACACATCATCCCGTGATCAACCCCTTGGTCACATTGTGCACATTATGATGATGTCCTACTGAGTGGGCCCAGAGATACCTCTTCGTTAACCGGAGTGACAAATTCCAGTCTCGATTCGTGCCAACCCAACAGACACTTTCGGAGATACCTGTAGTGCACCTTTATAGCCACCCAGTTACGCTGTGATGTTTGATGCATCCAAAGCATTCCTTCGGTATCCGGGAGTTGCACAATCTCATGGTCTAAGGAAATGATACTTGACATTAGAAAAGCTTTAGCATACGAACTACGATCTTTGTGCTAGGCTTAGGATTGGGTCTTGTCCATCACATCATTCTCCTAATGATGTGATCCCGTTATCAACGACATTCAATGTCCATGGTCAGGAAACCGTAACCATCTATTGATCAACGAGCTAGTTAACTAGAGGCTTACTAGGGACATGGTGTTGTCTATGTATCCACACATGTATCTGAGTTTCCTATCAATACAATTATAGCATGGATAATAAACGATTATCATGAACAAGGAAATATAATAATAATAACTAATTTATTATTGCCTCTAGGGCATATTTCCAACAGTCTCCCACTTGCACTAGAGTCAATAATCTAGTTCACATCGCCATGTGATTAACACTGATAGGTCACATCACCATGTGACCAATATCCAAAGAGTTTACTAGTGTCACTAAACTAGTTCACATCACCATGTGATTAAGACTCAATGAATTCTGGGGTTTGACCATGTTTTGCTTGTGAGAGAGGTTTTAGTCAACGGGTTTGCAACATTCAGATCCGTATGTACTTCGCAATTCTCTATGTCATATTGTAAATGCTGCTTCCACGCTCCACTTGAAGCTATTCCAAATGGTTGCTCCACTATACGTATCCGGTTTGCTACTCAGAGTCATTCGGATAGGTGTTAAAGCTTGCATCGACGTAACCCTTTACGCCGAACTCTTTATCACCTCCATAATCGAGAAACATTTCCTTATTCCTCTAAGGATAATTTTGACCGCTGTCCAATGATCGTTCCTGCATCATTCTTGTACCCCTTGACTGACTCATTGCAAGGCACACTTCCGGTGCGGTACACAGCATAGCATACTATAGAGCCTACGTCTGAAGCATAGGGGACGACCTTCGTCCTGTCTCTCTCTTCTGCCGTGGTCGAGCTTTAACTCTTAATTTCATACCTTACAACTCAGGCAAGAAATCCTTCTTTGACTGATCCATCTTGAACACCTTCAAGATCATGTCAAGGTGTGTGCTCATTTGAAAGTACCATTGAGCGGTTTTTGATCTATCCTCATAGATCTTGATGCTCAATGTTCAAGCAGCTTAATCCAGGTTCTCTATTGAAAAACACTTTTCAAATAACCCTATACGCTTTCCAGAAATTCTACATCATTTCTGATCAACAATATGTCAACAACATATACTCATCAGAAATTCTATAGTGCTCCCACTCACTTCTTTGGAAATACAAGTTTCTCATAAACTTTGTATAGACCCAAAATCTTTGATCATCTCATCAAAGCGTACATTCCAACTCCGAGATGCTTACTCCAGTCCATGGAAGGATCGCTAGAGCTAGCATACCTTTTAGCATCTTTAGGATCGACAAAACCTTTCTGATTGTATCACATACAACCTTTTCCTTACGAAAACTGGTAAGGAAACTCATTTTGACATCCATCTGCCAGATTTCATAAATGCAGCTAATGCTAACATGATTCCGACGGACTTAAGAATCGCTACGGATGAGAAAATCTCATCATAGCCAACTCCTTGAACTTGTGAAAAACTCTTCGCCACAAGTCGAGCTTCATAGATGGTGACATTACTGTCCACGTCCATCTTCTTCTTAAAGATCCATTTATCTCAATGGCTTGACGATCATCAGGCAAGTCCACCAAAGTTCATGCTTTGTTCTGATACATGGATCCTATCTCGGATTTCATGGCTTCTAACCATTTGTCGGAATTTGGGCCCACCATCGCTTCTCCATAGCTCGTAGGTTCATTGTTGTCTAGCAACATGACCTTTCAAGACAGGATTACTGTACCACTCTGAAGTAGTACGCATCCTTGTCACCCTACGAGGTACGGTAGTGACTTGATCCAAAACTTCATGATCACTATCATAAGCTTCTACTTCAATTGGTGTAGGCGCCACAGGAACAACTTCCTGTGCCCTGCTACACACTTGTTGAAGTGATGGTTCAATAACCTCATCAAGTCTCCACCATCCTCCCACTCAATTCTTTCGAGAGAAACTTTTCCTCGAGAAAGGACCCGTTTCTATAAACAATTACTTTTGCTTCTGGATCTGAGATAGGAGGTATACCCAACTGTTTTGGGTGTCCTATGAAGATGCATTTTTTTACTCGCTTTGGGTTCAAGCTCATCAACCTGAAACTTTTTCACATAAGCGTTGCAGCCCCAAACTTTTAAGAAATGACAACTTAGGTTTCTCCAAACCATAGTTCAAACGGTCTCGTCTCAACGGAATTACGTGGTGCCCTATTAAAGTGAGCACGGTTGTCTCTAATGCTAACCCATGAACGATAGTGGTAATTCGATAGGAGACATCATGGTACGCACCATATCCCATAGGTTGCAACTATGATGTTCGGACACACCATCACACTATGGTGTTCCAGGCGGTATTAATTGTGAAACAATTTCCACAATGTGTTAATTGCGTGCCAAAGCTCGTAACTCAGATACTTATCTCTATGATCATATCATAGACATTTTATCCTCTTGTCACAATGATCTTCAACTTCACTCCGAAATTACTTGAACCATTCAATAATTCAGACTTGTGTTTCATCAAGTAAATATACTCAACATCTACTCGAATCATCTGTGAAGTAAGAACATAACGATATTCACTGCATGCCTCAGCACACATTGGACTGCACACATCAAAATGTGTTACTTCCAACAAGTTGCTATCTTGTTCCATCTTACTGAAAACGAGGATTTTCAGTCATCCTTCCCATGTGGTATGATTTGCATGTCTCAAGTGATTCAAAATCAAGTGAGTCCAAACGGTCCATTTGCATGGAGTTTCTTCATGCATATACACCAATAGACATGGTTCGCATGTCTCAAACTTTTCAAAAATGAGTGAGTCCAAAGATCCATCAACATGGAGCTTCTTCATGCGTTTTTATACCAATATGACTTACATGGCAGTGCCACAAGTAAGTGGTCCTATCATTACTATCTTATATCTTTTGGCATGAAAATGTGTATCACTACGATCGAGATTCAATGAACCATTCATTTTTAGGTGCAAGACCATTGAAGGTATTATTCAAATAAACAGAGTAATCATTATTCTCCTTAAATGAATAACCATATTGCGATAGACATAATCCAATCATTTCTATGCTCAACGCAAACGCCAAATAACAATTATTTAGGTTTAACACCAATCTCGATGGTAGAGGGAGCGTGTGATGCTTGATCGCATCAACCTTGGAAACACTTCCAACACATATCGTCAGCTCACCTTTAGCTAGTCTCCGTTTATGCCGTAGCTTTTATTTCGAGTTACTAACACTTAGCAACCAAACCGGTATCTAATACCCTGGTGCTACTAGGAGTACTAGTAAAGTACACATTGACATAATGTATATCCAATATACTTCTATCGACCTTGCCAGCCTTCTTATCTACCAAGTATCTAGGGTAATCCTACTCCAGTGGCTGTTCTCCTTATTACAGAAGCACTTAGTCTCGGGTTTAGGTTCAACCTTGGGTTTCTTCACTGCAGCAGCAACTGATTTGCCGTTTCATGAAGTATCCCTTCTTGCCCTTGCCCTTCTTGAAACTAGTGGTTTCACCAACCATCAACAATTGATGCTCCTTCTTGATTTCTACTTTCGCGGTGTCAAACATCGCGAATACTTCAAGGATCATCATATCTATCCCTGATATGTTATAGTTCATCATGAAGCTCTAGCAGCTTGGTGGCAATGACTTTGGAGAAACATCACTATCTCATCTGGAAGATCAACTCCCACTCGATTAAAGTGATTGTTGTACTCAGACAATCCGAGCACAAGCACAACGATTGAGCTTTTCTCCCTTAGTTTGCAGGCTAAGAAAATCGTTGGAGGTCTCATACCTCTTGACGTGGGCACGAGCCTGAAATCCCAATTTCAGCCCTCGAAACATCTCATATGTTCCACGACGTTTCGAAAATGTCTTTGGTGCCTCTATCTAAACCATTTAACTGAACTATCACGTAGTTATCAAAACGTGTATGCCAGATGTTCGTAACATCCACAGACTACGTTCGAGGTCCAGCACACCGAGCGG
This sequence comes from Triticum aestivum, assembly GCF_018294505.1. NCBI lineage: Eukaryota > Viridiplantae > Streptophyta > Magnoliopsida > Poales > Poaceae > Triticum > Triticum aestivum. The sequence goes on along the minus strand of NC_057813.1, from coordinate 710,797,442 downwards.
TGCATTAAGGACATAAGCCTTCTACGAAGCAACGAGGACAATCCTCAGTTCACGGACCCAGTCCGCATAATTGCTACTATCAACTTTCAACTAAATTTTCTCTAGGAACATATCTAAAACAGTAGAACTAAAGCGCGAGCTTACGACATAATTTGCAAAGATCTTTTGACTATGTTCAGGATAATTAAGTGCATCTCATGAACTCCCACTCAGATAGACATCCCTCTAGTCATCTAAGTGATTACATGATCCGAGTCAACTAGGCCGTGTCCGATCATCACGTGAGATGGACTAGTCATCATCGGTGAACATCTTCATGTTGATCGTATCCACCATACGTCTCATGCTCGACCTTTTGGTCTCTTGTGTTCCGAGGCCATGTCTGGACATGCTAGGCTCGTCAAGTCAACCTAAGTGTTTCGCGTGTGTAAATCCAGCTTACACCCATTGTATGTGAACGTAAGAATCTATCACACCCGATCATCACGTGGTGCTTCGAAACGACAAACTTTCGCAACGGTGCACAGTTAGGGGGAACACTTTCTTGAAATTTTAATGAGGGATCATCTTATTTACTACCGTCGTTCTAAGCAAATAAGATGCATAAACATGATAAACATCACATGCAATCAAATAGTGACATGATATGGCCAATATCATTTTGCTCCTTTTGATCTCCATCTACGGGGCTCCATGATCATCATCGTCACCGGCATGACACCATGATCTCCATCATCATGATCTCCATCATCGTGTCTCCATGAAGTTGTCTCGCCAACTTATTACTTCTACTACTATGGCTACCGGTTAGCAATAAAGTAAAGTAATTACATGGCGTTGTTCAATGACACGCAGGTCATACAATAAATAAAGACAACTCCTATGGGTCCTGCCGGTTGTCATACTCATCGACATGCAATTCGTGATTCCTATTACAAGAACATGATCAATCTCATACATCACATATCCTTCATCACATTCTTATTGGCCATATCACATCACATAGCATACCCTGCAAAAACAAGTTAGACGTCCTCTAATTGTTGTTTGCATGTTTTATGTGGCTGCTATGGGTTTCTAGCAAGAACGTTTCTTACCTACGCAAAACCACAACGTGATATGTCAATTGCTATTTACCCTTCATAAGGACCCTTTTCATCGAATCCGATCTGACTAAAGTGGGAGAGACTGGCACCCGCTAGCTACCTTATGCAACAAGTGCATGTCAGTCGGTGGAACCTGTATCACGTAAGTGTACGTGTAAGGTCGGTCCGGGCCACTTCATCCCACAATGCCGCCGAATCAATATTGGACTAGTAACGGTAAGCATATTGAACAAAATCAACGCCCACAACTACTTTGTGTTCTACTCGTGCAAAGAATCTACACAATAGACCTAGCTCATGATGCCACTGTTGGGGAGAGTAGCAGAAATTCAAAATTTTCCTACGTGTCACCAAGATCTATCCATGGAGAGACTAGCAACGAGGGGAAGGAGAGTGCATCTAGATACCCTTGTAGATCTCTAAGCGGAAGCGTTCAAGAGAATGGGGTTGAAGGAGTCGTACTCGTCGTGATCCAAATCACCGGAGATCCTAGTGCCGAACGGACGACACCTCCGCGTTCAACACACGTACAGACCGGTGACGTCTCCCATGCCTTGATCCAGCAAGGAGAGAGGGAGAGGTTGAGGAAGACTCCATCCAGCAGCAGCACGACGGTGTGGTGGTGGTGGAGGAGCGTGGCAATCCTGCAGGGCTTCAACAAGCACCGCGGGAGAGGAGGAGGACTTGGGAGAGGGGGAGGGCTGCGCCAGAACTTGGGTGCGGATGCCCTCCCACCCCCCACATATATATAGGGGCAAAGGAGAGGGGGCCCGGCCCCCTCAGATCCAATCTGAGGAGGGGGTGGCGGCCAGGGGGGTTGCCTTGCCCCCCAAGGCAAGGGGGGCGCCCCCCTTTAGGGTTTCCCCAAGCCCTAGGCGCCTTGGGCCTTGGTGGGGGGGCGCACCAGCCCACCTGGGGCTGGTCCCCTCCCACACTTGGCCCATGCAGCCCTATGGGGCCGGTGGCCCCACTTGGTGGACCCCCGGGACCCTCCCGGTGGTCCTGGTACATCACCGGTAGCACCCGGAACTTTTCTGGTGACCAAAACAGGACTTCCCATATATAAATCTTTACCTCCGGACCATTCCGGAACTCCTCGTGACGTCTGGGATCTCATCCGGGACTCCGAACAACATTCGGTAACCACATACAAACTTCCTTTATAACCCTAGCGTCATCGAACCTTAAGTGTGTAGACCCTACGGGTTCGGGAACCATGCAGACATGACCGAGACGTTCTCCGGTCAATAACCATCAGCGAGATCTGGATACCCATGTTGGCTCCCACATGTTCCACGATGATCTCATCGGATGAACCATGATGTCGAGGATTCGATCAATCCCGTATACAATTCCCTTTGTCTAGCGGTATTGTACTTGCCCGAGATTCGATCGTCGATATGCCGATACCTTGTTTAATCTCGTTACCGGCAAGTCTATTTACTCGTTCCATAACACATCATCCCGTGATCAACCCCTTGGTCACATTGTGCACATTATGATGATGTCCTACCGAGTGGGCCCAGAGATACCTCTCCGTTAACCGGAGTGACAAATCCCAGTCTCGATTCGTGCCAAACCAACAGACACTTTCGGAGATACCTGTAGTGCACCTTTATAGCCACCCAGTTACGTTGTGACGTTTGATGCACCCAAAGCATTCCTTCGGTATCCGGGAGTTGCACAATCTCATGGTCTAAGGAAATGATACTTGACATTAGAAAAGCTTTAGCATACGAACTACGATCTTTGTGCTAGGCTTAGGATTGGGTCTTGTCCATCACATCATTCTCCTAATGATGTGATCCCGTTATCAACGACATTCAATGTCCATGGTCAGGAAACCGTAACCATCTATTGATCAATGAGCTAGTCAACTAGAGGCTTACTAGGGACATGGTGTTGTCTATGTATCCACACATGTATCTGAGTTTCCTATCAATACAATTATAGCATGGATAATAAACGATTATCATGAACAAGGAAATATAATAATAATAACTAATTTATTATTGCCTCTAGGGCATATTTCCAACAAGAGCATGACCCGACCCTGAAGTTTAAACTGGCTGATGAGACTAAGCTGGTTGATTTTGTTCCTGGCGATTCATCCAAGCAGTTTAGTATCAGGACTAATCTGGATCCGAAATAGGAAAGTGCGCTCATCGAGTTCATCCGTGAGAACCGGGACATCTTTGCATGGAAGCCTTCTGAAATGCCAGGTGTACCGAGGGAACTCGCTGAGCACAATCTCAATATTGATCCCAAGTTTAAACCGATAAGGAATTTCTTCGCCGCTTCAATGAAGAAAGGCGCAAGGCTATTGGTGAGGAGGTAGCCCGACTTTTGGCAGTAGGGTTTATCATTGAGGTTTTTCATCCGGAGTTGCTGGCTAGTCCGGTACTACTGCTTAAGAAGAATGGCACTTGGCACATGTGTGTGGATTACACGGACTTGAACAAGGCTTGTCCGGCCAATCCTTTTGCTCTCCCTCGTATTGATCAGATCATTGATGCTACTGCGGGTTGTGAGCGTTTGAGTTTCTTAGATGCTTATTCTGGTTATCATCAGATCAAGATGGCAGTTAAGGACCAAGAGAAAACAACTTTTATAACTCCCTTTGGAGCTTTCTGCTATGTGTCTATGCCCATTGGGCTCAAGAGTGCCCAGGCGACTTATTAGCGATGTGTGCAGAATTGTCTTCATACTCACATTGGGCGCAATGTTCATGCTTATGTGGACGATATTGTGGTCAAGTCCAGAAAGAAGGAGACACTGATAGATGACTTGAAGGAGACCTTTGACAATCTTCGGGTTTATAAGATGGTGCTCAATCCGGCCAAGTGCGTTTTTGGTGTTTCGGCAGGCAAGCTCTTAGGTTTTCTAGTGTCTAACAGGGGCATTGAAGCTAATCCAGAAAAGGTCAAGGCTATTACGTCTCTGGCTAAACCGACATGTATCAATGATGTTCAACATCTAGCGGGTCGTATTGCGGTCCTGAGCCGGTTTATCATCCATTTGGGAGAGAAGGCAATCCCTCTGTATCAGATGTTGAAGAAGACATACACTTTTGTCTGGAGTAATGTTGCTGATGCAGCGTTTGAGGACTTGAAGAAGCAGTTTGCTGAACTGCCAGTTCTAGCTGCTCCGATCGATAAGAAGCCGATGTTGTTGTATGTGGCTGCTAATGCTTGGGCCGTCAGCGTGGCTATTGTGGTCGAGTGCAAGGAAGCCGGGAAGGAATATCCGGTTCAAAGGCCGGTTTACTATATCAGCGAGGTGCTCATCGAGTCAAAGCAAAGATATCCGCATTGGCAGAAGCTTGTGTATGGGGTTTTCATGGCGAGTCAGAAGTTTAAGCAGTACTTTCAGGGCCATCCCATCACGGTGGTCAGTTCCGCTCCTTTGGGAGATATAGTTCAGAACATGGAGGCAACTGGACGAATTGCTAAGTGGGCTATTGAATTTGGACCGCACGGGTTGAAATACATGCCTCAGACAGCTATCAAATCCTAGGCTCTTGTTGACTTCATCAATGACTGGATAGAGTTGCAGGCACCAGAAGACAAACCGGATAACACATACTGGACTATTCACTTCGATGGATCCAGACAATTGGAGGGCTCAGGGGCTGGAGTTGTCCTTAATTCCCCTGGAGGTGATAAAATTCGTTATGTTCTCCGCTTAATGTTTCCCTGTACTAACAATGCAGCTGAGTACGAGGCCTTGCTCCATGGTCTTCGAGTGGCTAAGGAAATGAACTTAAGCTGGGTACGATGCTTCGGGGACTCTAATCTGGTGGCTCAGCAAGTTTCAGGTACTTGGGATTCTAAGGATCCACTCATGGCGGCTTACCGACGAGAGGTGGATATTGTTGCTGGTCACTTTAAGGGTTATCAGGTTGAGCACATTGATCGGCACAAAAATGAAGCGGCAGATGCTTTAAGCCGGCTTGGGTCTCAGCATAAACCGGTGCCGCCCAATACCTTTCTCAATATTTTACATAACCCGTCAATTAAGTTATCGACAGAGGAGGATCTAGCTATTCCTGATCCGGAGTCTCAATTGGTGGCCGCTCTGCATATTATTCCGGATTGGACGGTTCCTTATTTGGCGTATATGAACCGGGGCGAGTTACCAGAAGATGAAGTTTTGTCCAGACAGATAATCCGGCGGTCCAAGTCCATGGTTATTCACAATGGCGAGTTACACCACTACAGTGTCTCGGGTGTGTTCCAGCGTTGTGTTTCCCCTGAAGAAGGCCGTGAGATTCTGCGTGAGATCCACGAAGGAGATTGTGGTCACCACGCTGGTTCAAAATCCTTGGTTGCTAAAGCTTTTTGTCACGGCTTCTATTGGCTGACGACTCATGCTGATGCCGAGGACTTGGTGAAACGGGGCGACGCTTGTCAGAAATTTTCACGCCGAGCTCATGTTCCGGCTCAAGAGCTAAGGATGATTCCAATCACTTGGTCGTTTGCTACTTGGGGGCTTGATATGGTAGGACCTTTTAAGCGGTCCAAAGATAAGAAGACCCACCTATTGGTGGCGGTTGATAAGTTCACTAAATGAGTTGAGGCGGAGCCAGTAAGCAAGTGTGATGCAGCCACGGCGGTTCAATTCATAAAGAAGGTGATCTTCCGCTTCGGTTTTCCACACAGCATCATCACGGATAATGGTACGAACCTCTCCAAAGGTGAGATGGAGGACTTTTGTCAAAGAGAGCACATCCGACTTGATGTGTCATCAGTAGCCCACCCCCAGTCTAATGGTCAAGCTGAGAGAGCTAATCAGGAAATCTTAAAGGGTATCAAGCCCCGGCTTATGTTTCCTTTGAAAAGGACGCCGGGTTGTTGGGTGGAGGAATTACCTTCTGTGTTATGGAGCATAAACACCACCCCAATTGATCTACGGGTTATACACCTTTCTTCATGGTTTACGAGGCAGAGGCGGTACTCCCAAGTGATATTCGTCATGACTCGCCCCGGGTTGCCAATTATGTTGAAGCGGACAATGAGCAAGCATGTCAAGAAGCACTGGACCTGTTAGATGAAAAACGGGACATGGCATTGGCTCGTTCGGCGGTTTATCAGCAAGACCTGCGGCATTATCACAGCCGCTGGGTTAAAACAAGAACCTTTCAAGAAGGCGACTTAGTGCTCCGGCTCATCCAGGATCAGACCGATATGCACAAGTTATCCTCACCTTGGGAAGGGCCCTTTGTGGTTAGCAAGAATCTGCACAACGGATCATACTACCTCATCGATGTTCGAGAGCATAAAGACTCACGCAAATCGGAGGAGGAGACCCGTCAGCCGTGGAACATCGCTCATCTTCGACCTTACTACACCTGAGTCATAGTTTCCTCTTATGTACATATTTTGACAATGTATATATTATGATCACTATAATAAACCGGCATCCTTGCTATAAGCAGGGCCTCTGCTGTTTTTTCCCATATTTCTTGATTACATGGGGGCTTCAACTGACAAAGCGGAGTTCTGTCTATTAATCCAGTTATCACGCCACAACAAAGCTTGGGAGCTTCACACCCAAGGGGCCAAAGAGAGTCCTATTGCTAAGCACAGCTCAAACATAGGCACCCATTGAGCACAGCTCACAAAGTTACTTGGGGGCTCTTTTTGCAAAGCAACAAAGAGTTTGAAAGGACCCTTGTAATAGGCTATCGAGCCAGGCTTGGAAGCCAGGTGTATTCACCTAAAACCCCGGGTTAACCTGCCTTCATCAAGTAAGCCACTCCTTCCAGGTAATCCTGGTATGACCCGTCGAACGTTTGACAAGTTAATCTTACACAGACCCTGAACTTGTCAAAGTTAAAATAACGATTGGTTAATTGGAGGCCCATCTTAAAAGACTTTGCAAAATGGTTTAACTCAGCGGCCTGGCAACCCATGGTACCGGCACTGGGAGGAGGAGGAGGAGGAGGAATGCGAGAGGCAGGAGGAGCAGCGTCGACAGGGTAGCCGTCCTCGTCAACTTGGCAGAAAGAATTGTGAGCAAGAGTGAGACACGAAGCACCACGGCTGAGAGAAGCGACGGCCAGCGTATATATGCGCTCTGGCCACCGGGCGGGCTATGAGCCCCTTTTATAGAGGACACGCCGGCCGGGGTGTAATTTTATGCTGATGATCACCATTCATGCATACAGTCAGTGGTCTAGTACTAGCGTTGCCTTGGAAATTAAAGCGTCCTCTTTTATTGCTCCTTTACTTGCCGGTTTAGCTGTTTGGTTGCTTGAGGCAGGGCAGATGTGACTGTCCGAGAGAGACCGGCCGAGTTTTCCAGCGCCCACTCCGATCCTCCTCCGGCGCCGTCGTTAGCTGTCGACCAAAGCTAGCGACGGTACGGTACGTCATCCAGCCACCGGACGATGCACCGAGCTAGCTAGAGACGTTCATGAAGCTTATAGTTTGCTAAATGGGGGAATTACTGTCACAAATATGAAACTTAATTGTATACTATATAGCTAAAAGGTGGAATTAACTCTAAATCTTTTCCCTTTATATGGGCCGGGGTCTGGCTTCTTGCAAGGCTGGAGAAGAGAAGCGCGCCATGTGTTGCTATGCTCAACGAGACGAGACTGCCAGCTTCTGAATATTTTGGCAGCAGAATTACCACCAGCTGAGAACGCTGACATGATCTGCATGCGAGCGACACGCATGAGTGGATCGATCTGGCGCGGGGGAGTGCACTGTGACTGTGACTGTATACTTACTATCACTAGTAGTATTTGGGCAGTGTTCCTTTTTTTCTCCATTCGACCCATCGAAAGGGATCGAGTTTCCACTATCAATGATAACAGAACAACTTGGGTGTTCCTTGCTTGCACGCAGCATCAGCATCGGCATCGGCATCGGCATCGGCATTGGTTTGTTGGTCTGGCCGGTCGATTGGTATCGCTCGATCACAGATTAATTCGGGTTGCAGTAGAGGTTGCTTTGCATCCGCCACTCGCAAACCCACTAGTACTAAGAACATCAAACTGGAAATAGACTGACGGTTCGCGCGCGTCGATCGATCGCATGCCGCTACAAGAGAAAACAAGGCAACATGTACACGGAAAGCGACTGCCAAACTCCCCTCCACTCGATCGCCCGCCGCATGCAGTCGTTGTTAACCGATGTGCCCAGGTCGGCCTACGAGTAGCCTAGAAAGCGAGGAGCGCTCAAGCTACTGCTGGATCTTGAGAGGGGCTGAAGATGAGGAGGAGGCAGGGAACATGCCCTATTACCTCTGTTTTTCTTTGTACTGGCATGGTTGAAGATGAATGGATTGAAAGTTTCTCGAAAAAAGAAAAAAGTAGCTCTTGGAGCCTGAGAGGGGGAGGGAGAGGAGGCGACGATCCCACCACCAACTTGCCGTACACGAGCTGCTTGGGACTCGGATGGGAAGAATGCAAGGAGCACACCGCGGGGGCCGAGCTTAGTAGTCGATGAGCTCCAATTGATTCCGCCTCAAACCGGGTCGTCGAAGCGGAGGTGGTGGGTGGAACTCGCCTCGCTGGCTCCGGATCAAACCGCCGCCGTCCAACGGTCCGAGGAAGCACTGCTTGGCCGCTGGGCTGTACTGCAAGGGTATTTCAACGGACACTTGCAAGCAGGAACTGAGATGAGATTGTAAGCAAGAAACAGAGCTGAAGCGCATACACACACGCATTTCCAATACACTTGCAGAAACATAATGCACAAGCAGCAGGAAATGAGATTTTTGAAGCACCAGATTTCTCAAGTATAAACAGAGGTTACACATCACATACGTAAAACATATGCAAGAGTTGGTAAGCGAGAACGCCAGCAGATCATGGGCAGTTGTCACCATTAGGAAATTATGAATCCTTCTCCAGTTAATCTATCATCACTTGTCTAAAAAAAAAAAAGACATCCACACTACTAACACCCAAATATCTACTAGTTGAGTAGTACTCGTTACAAAGATCACTCCCACCTCTTTAGGTTGCGACAAGTGGCGCGCTGCATGTGTGCCACTTGTCGTAACCTGGGCGTTTTTCTTTTTTTCGTAGATCTGTTTATTCAAAACGTTTTATCTCTTAAACTGTGCGTCCAAATCTTGAACCGTTTTCACTGTTGGATTCTTCGCGTCGAGATCTTCAAAACTAGGTCACATGTTGATATGTTTTAACGAACTTTTTTTCACACAAAAAAAAAACAAACGAAAAAAATCGACCTGAGAGCACGGGTTTTTTCCCTTTTCGAAAGAGGCATGCCCGTGCCTCTCGCGAAAGCACAACCGTGCTTCTCGTGAAAGCAAAACCGTGCCTCCCGCGTAAGGAAAAAAAACAGAAAACATGTTTTTTTTTTCCGTTTCCGAGAGGCACGACCGTGACTCTTGCGCAAGCACAACTGTGCCTATCGTGGAAGCAAAACCGTGCCTCTCGCGGAAGAAAAAAAACAGAAAATGCATTTTTTTTCATTTTCGAGAGGCATTGCCGTGACTCTCGCGAAAGCACAACCGTGCCTCTCGCGGAAGCAAAACCGTGCCTCTCACGGAAGAAGAAAAAAAATAGAAAACACGTTTTTTCCTTTTCTGAAAGGCACGGCCGTGATTCTCGTGAAAGCACAACCGTGCCTCTCGTGGAAGCAAAATCGTGCCTCTCGCGGAAGAAAAAAAAACAGAAAACACATTTTTTTCCGTTTCTGAAAGGGATGGCCGTGACTCTCAAAGCACAACTGTGCCTCTTGCGGAATGAAAAAAAATAGAAAATGCATTTTTTCCCGTTTCCAAAAGACACGGCCATGACTGTTGCGAAAGCAAAACCGTGCCTTTCGCGGAAGCAAAACCGCGACTCTCTTGAAAAACAAACGCGTTTCTTTCGCGAAAAAAAATTCCAATTTTTTTTTGACCCAAAAGCTGAGGAAGACCTGCAGAAAACCGAAACGCCAAAAAACCCCGAAAAAAACCGTTTAATAACTCGACAACATGTGCGGAAAAATAAAAATAAAAACAAAATCAGGAAGGATCGCCCAGAGCACGACACTTGGCGGGCGGCTGAGAGTGCGACAGTTTTTTTTGGAAGTGCGACAAGTGGCACTGATCATTGTGAGGGCTCCCGAAGGAGCGCTCGTTAACTAGTTGCTCCCGCCCCTCGCGAGCTCGCTCGCGACGCGTTGTAGCGCGCGGCTGCCCGTGTCGAGGCCCATGCGAGTTGTTGGGCTGGGGGGCCGTTGTTTGTCTCAGGTTATTCGGACCGGGCCTGTTTTCCTTCTCAGTGTTGTTTATACTTTTCTCTTGCGAGAGGAGGGGTTGTTCCCAGTCCACTCTCCTTCCTCTTCGAAGAGTCTCCAGGCGACGGCGTTGTCGACAGTGAGAAGGGAAGAAAGAGTGCCCCCCCCCCCCTCCCTATGTTACTTCGCTCTTTGTTGTTCTTCTTCTTTTTGCGTATCCATTTGATCTAGGGTTTGCCCCAATCGACCAATTTTTTGCTGTAAAATGTGCGGGGGGAGTTGGTAGGATTTCGGGTTGGGGTAGAGTATGTTTTCTAGAGATTCAGCGGGATGGTAAGATTCAGTGGATGGGGTAGGATTTTCAACGAGTTGTTTTATGATCTAGTGTTTTTTGCCCAACCGAAACATGTTGATTTGGTGTGCGTAGGTAGATTATCTGCCTAGATCCATTCTTTTTTCTTCTTTTACTCCTTCAGTAGCGGTGTAGCAGTAGGGCTATAATTGTGTATAGACCTTTTTCGAGCAAATGTTTGTTTTTAGTTCAGTGGCAGATTTAGATAGTGGGGATGAAATGGGTTATTTTTCTTGATATGGGGTGCGGGGTTACGGGTGATGAGTGGTTGATTTTTAGTATAGGGTTTTCCTGATTTGTGTGAGAGTGTTTTGACAGACAGAAGATCAATCCTGTTTTTATGTCAGTTGTGTAGGAACAAGCACGACGTCCAAGTACACGTCCATGTACCGGGCCGAGTAGTACTCCAACTATTCACCGATCGAATAGGTTAGCTATAGGGCTGGTTAGCTTCTACTCCCTTCGTTCAAAATTATTTGTCACAAAAATAGATGTATCTACAATTAAAATACATCATTTTTTGGACGAGTAATTTTGAACGGAGGGAGTATATATATCTATGTACCCATGTTGTAACACCAGATCAAAGCAATACAAAGCAAAAGCAAGGCACGTCAAGAACCTTTGGCAATCACAAAAGGACTTTTCCTCTGTCCAGTTTGGATCGCAAGTTCCCGTCGAGAGAGTCGCCGGCTACACTCTTACAGTACGGCCAGAATCGATTAAGGTGCCTGCGAGCTTGCTTGTCTAGCTAGCTAGCACCACGCGTTTTGGCTTCCGGGGAATACGTGCTACGTTTCAAAACCAACAATTGTATCTCTGAAACTAAGTTTGTTTGTCAGTGTGTGATGTCCAGACTATATATAGTTACTAGTTGCATGTGTGTATATGGGTTTACTTGTGTTCGTCGCATTTTGTAATTTAGGAAAAAATGGTTCTTCTCTGTCAAATGCTTTGGAGTTACTTATGTCGACGATAGATCCAAAAAGATGCTTTGGAATATGCTCATGACAAATTTCACCCTACCGTCAGAGGTGGACTCAAATGACAAAGTTATGGAGCGAAAAGTCAAGGCGTGGACTCTTAAGAAGATGGACGCACAATTCTGCAACTGGAAGAACAGATTGCACCAAGACTATGTCCTGAAAAACAAGACTCCAACATTCACCGAAGCATATGAGAAGATAAAAGATCACTGTGACGCATTTGTGAAGTACAAGACATCGGATGAAGCTAAGAAAAGGTCAAAAATAAATAAGCAAAATGTTGCAAAGAGGGAATATCACCATGTTATGGGGTCAGGTGGCTACAAGGTTGCCAGGCCTAAGTGGGAGAAAACTAAAAACGACCTGATTGATAAAGGGATCGATCCAGAGCCATTGGAGTGGGCTGGGTAAAGACTTGGTTCTATGGGCATGGGGGAAAGTTGGACCCAGAAACAGGGAAGTGTATTTTTCATAAAAGATCAACTTGCAACACCCCTCAAAGCCCTTAAAGCTGCAATGAAGGACATACATGATGGGAAGTTCAATCCCGACAGAGAGAATGACGAGCTGACACGCGCCCTTGGGAATGCTAAACACAGTGGACGAACACGAGACACATCAGGCTTCATTCCATGGAACATTGGGTTTCCCGACTGGAGTGACACCGATAGAAGCTGAGGGAGAAAAAAGAAACATCATGCAGACCGGATGCAGAAGATAGAAGAGAAATTAGAGTGGCAGTAGAAGCAAATAGAGGCACTTATCAGACAGTAAGCTACCGGCCGATCTCAGCGGCACGAAAATCCCGCATTCGACTGCCGGTCCATCATCTCAGCGGGAAAGCAGCATGGCGTCCACGGAGCTCGTTCGATCCATAGATGATATCACGGCTCCTCGCTACCTCGTGGATGATATCACACAAAGGGAAAATTGTGAGCTACATGCGAAATGCATGAACTTATCCGTGAAGGTGGCGGTCGGCTTTGCCTTACCTCCTGTACGTAATGGAACTTACCATTTCTCTCCGATTCCAAATGTCTATGTTGTTGTCAGGGTAGGTGAAGTTATCAAGGGATTTGAGAAGCTAGAGCTTGACTTTCCTATAGGTGAGGGGGATACTGAACTTAGACATGCCAGAAAAAGTACCATTCTATGAAAAAATGAGCACATCGTGCTTCCACATTTGACACCAAGGCTATCGACTCCTCAGAGTAGCAATCCAACTCTATCTTCGTCGCCTCAACCGTTTCTGCCGCATTAGTAGACTCCCCCATCTACGCCGCCTTAGCAGACTTCGCCGCCTCAGCCCCAGCAGAAGAGAACTGCCGCTCCGACCGCTAGTACTACAACTGCGAAGAAATCCAAAGTAGGTACAAGGAACAACGTCAAGGAGGCTCCTGCCAAGTTAGCATACGAACTGACTGATGAGGAAACCAAGAAGGTCGTGGATGCCCATGTGAAATGCCAGCTTGCACCGAAACGGCCCGAGCCAAAGGAGAAAATAGATCCGACAAAAGCGAAGCAGTTTCTGGAAAACCTTATGCGACCACCGCCTTCGCTGCCATCAAACTATGACCGCTCTATTATGAAGTCACATAAAGAAAATGTGTAGCGGTCGGGAAGTAGTAGTGGAAGGGGGAAAACAATTCCCCAGCTAGCAGAACAGAAAAACCAATCGTGCCCCCTGCTCAATGTGTTTTCCGATATCGATTATGATCCAGAGGTAGAGGCCCATGATCTTGGTTTCACTATTGCTTAATACTTAGGCGAGCAGGTAGAGTTCCCCATGACTGATTTAGTACACAAATACCAGCATGGGAAGCCTCTCTGCCTAAGGAGGCCCGACTTCTAGCAACACAAATGCAAAGATTGTATGGGTGATACATGGAAGCCTCAAGGAAGGGAGCAACTGGCTCATGATGGGAATTAGAGATGAGCATTACTTCACTGGAGATGAGGAGATGTACACTGAATTTGATGAATTATTTTAGTTATACAATCAAGACGCCATCAACAAATTTATCGTCAGTTGCTATTGTCTGTAAGTATTATTTTTGTAATTAAGTCTCTAGCTCAGCTTGTTCATTGCATGTATAATTATGGATAACCCACAAGTAGAGGAGATCACAACAGTTTTCGAGGGAAGAGTATTCAACTCAAATTTATTGATTCGACATAAGGGGAGCCAAAGAATATTCTCAAGTATTAGCAGCTGAGTTGTCAATTCAACCACACCTGAAAGACTTAATATCTGCAGCAAAGTAATTAGTAGCAAAGTAGTATGGAAGTAATGGTAACGGTGAAAAAAGTAACAGTAGCAGTTTTTGTAGCAATCGTAACAGTGGCAAAGGAAAAGTAACTAAGCAAGGAGCAATATGTGAAAAGCTCATAGGCAATGGATCAATGAGGATAATTATGTCAGTTGGCATTCATTATGCAACAATTATAACCTAGGGTGACACAGAATTAGCTCCAATTCATCAATATAATGTAGGCATGTATTCCGATTATAGTCATACGTGCTTATGAAAATGAACTAGCATTACATATTTTGTCCTACCCTCCCGTGGTAGAGGGGTCCTAGTGGAAATTAAGGGATATTAAGGCCTCCTTTTAATAGAGAACCGGATCAAAGCATTAGCACTTAATGAATACATGAACTCCTCAAACTACGGTCATCACCGGGAAGTGTCCCGACTATTGTCACTCCGGGGTTGCCGGATCATAACACGTAGTAGGTGACTATAACTTGCAAGATCGGATCAAGAACACAAATATAATCACGGAATCATGAAGGGTTCAGATCTGAATTCATGGCACTCGGGGCCTAGGGACAAGCATTAAGCATAGCAAAGTCATTGCAACATCAATCTCAGAACATAGTGGATACTAGGGATCAAACCCTAACAAAACTAACTTGATTACATGATAAATCTCACCCAACCCATCATCGTCCAACAAGCCTATGATGAAATTACTCACGCACGGCGGTGAGCATCATGAAATTGGTGATGGAGGATGGTTGATGATGAGATGGCGTCGATTTCCCTTCTTCGAAGCCCCAAACAGACTCCAGATCTGCGCTCCCGAAGAAGAACAGGAGGCGGCGGCTCCGTACCGTAAAATGCGATGAATCCTTCTCTCTTATTTTTTTCCCGAACATGAATATATGGAGCTGGAGTTGAGGTCGGCGGAGCTTTGTGGGACCCACAAGCCAGGGGGGCGCGCCCCCACCGTTGTGGGCAGGTGGTGGGTCCCCTCTGGTTGATTCTTCCGCCAATATTTTTTTATTAATTCTAAAAGTATTCTCCGTGAAGTTTCAGGTCATTCCGAGAACTTTTTTTTCTGCACAAGAATAACACCACGGCAATTCTGCTGAAAACAGCGTCAGTCCGGGTTAGTTCCATTCAAATCATGCAAATTTGAGTCCAAAGCAAGGGCAAAAGAGTTTGGAAAAGGCAGACTAAGGCATAGCCTAGTGGTTGGAAGGGGCTAATGCCTTCCCACCCACCCAGGTTCAAGGCATGGTACTTGCAATTTGGGTTTGTTGCACCAATTGTACTGTAGGGGGTTCCCTTACAGTCTTTCTGTCAAAAAAAAGAGTTTGGAAAAGTAGATACGATGAAGACATATCAATTACCATCACTATATTATGCAGAATGAAGATTCTCGAATGCAAAAGAGGACAAATTTATGACAGGGGTTCATTAACCCAAATAACATACATGAATATACGGTGCAAAACAATGCCAAGGAAACATAGGATAACTTGCTATGGGCGTTAATTGAACAACAAACTAGAAGAGAAATACTATTTCCTTACAACGTGAAGTGAGTGTTACTGTCTTGTACCCATTCTGTTTCGCTTACTCAATGTTAAGTGTAGTTAATGAGTTATGCGTGCGCTGATTCAGTTTGAAGCAGGAGTAGTACTTGTCATGGAATCGAAACGTAAAGACCCTAAGATGTGGGCGGACTTGAGTGAAATGCTCCAGAGGTAATTTCAATTATTATTGCACTATATTGGCAACTTTCGTTCATTTCCTGATATCAAGTAATTAATAACTCCTTTATTCATTTTCTTTGCCTATCAGGGTTTGGAAAGAGTTCACCAATGAGGCTAGGGGTGAATGAAAAAAGGAGCTGCAATTTCAACAACTCATTGTAAGTAGTACTAGCTAGGTCCGCACATCTCTTTGATTCTAGTTTCAATATTATTATCATGCTTGATTATTATTTTGATTGAACTCTATTCTCGTAAAGTGCTTGAGGCAGGTAGACGGGAATAATATATGTGGATACTATGTTTAGACAAATGAATTGCCTAAGTTGGAACTGATGGGGAGGGGGGAATACCCGGACAGTTCGTGAACTCGCGATTTTGGCAAAGTCGCATTCCCCCACGGTGGTATTTTTATGTAAGACAAGGCATAAGGAGAGTAAGATGAAGAGAATAAGGAACTGGCTGGGTTTAAAATATGGTGCTACTGCTAGGGAAAACCTTATACACAAAATCTTACCAGCAACGTGCTTCAAAATAAGGTGTTACTGCTATTTAGCAGTAGCGCATGTCGGGAAAACACGCTGCTGAAATCAAAATAGCATAGTGCGACAAAATAACAGTAGCACGTCTGTAGTAAGCCGCACTATGCTATAATTGCCACGACCTCGCCCCCAGCTAGTTATAGCAATAGTGCCTTATTTTAAACTGCACTACTGCTATTGCTCTTAGCAGTAGCGCCTTTTGACAAAGCTCGCTACTGCTAGGTTTAGCAGTAGCAGTAGCGCTTCTTGATGAGAGGCGCTACTCCTAGGGCGTTTAGCAGTAGCACGTTTCCCTAAAGCGCTCTACTGCTAAAGCCATCCTATCTTCCCCATCCCGCCGTCGTCGCCCTCCCCACTCGATCTCACTCAGTCACACTCACACTCACTCACTCTCCTCCCTCAATCCCCTCGCTTCGACCGCCGTCCCCCGCACGCCGCCCTCCCACGCGACGGTCCTCCCCCACCGGCCGCCCTTGCCCGCGCCGGACCTCCTCCCCCGCCGGCCGCCCTTCCCCGCACCAGCCTCCTTCCTCGCCGGCCGCCCTCCCGCGTCGGCCCACCTCCCCCACCGCCCCCCCGTGCCGGCCGTCCTCCACCGAGAGGTACTCCTCCTCCCTCCTTCCTCCTCCCCCTAGTTTATTTTGAACCCTAGATAGTTGAAAAATGTAGGTTAAATCTTAGAATAATGTAGTATGAACCCTAGTTATGATCGAACCATGTTCAAAATGTAGGTTTTTAATTAGGTGTAGTTAATAGAATTTAGGTGTTTTAGGTGTATTTAACATAATTCTAGGTTGATTCGTTTTGAAGTGGACATGTCATATTTTAAACATGTCTTATTTGTTGTTATTTTTTTGTTAAAGCATTTATTCTGGCATCGACGTCGATGATGCCTATCCTGCATCCTCATCGTCGACTTGGCGGAGGAGGCCTGCTTGATCAGAGGGTCCATGTCCGGGACTGGGCTCCTCCAGGATGGTACTAGGAGGTGCTACCTTTCGGGGGGCGCAACTTGATGAGGAGCCAACCCGTCGTTGACCCGAACCTTCTTTGGTGGTGGTCGCGTGGGCCAGTGACGGTGCAGAGGCTTTCGTCCCCCGTGGAGGTGGTATGTCACCGTGTCAACGAGGAGGACGAGCATGCCCGCCGCTACATGGTTGCGTTGGAGGGCAGGTTCGACAATACCTGGAAGGTTCTTCAGGGATCTCACTGGAGCTATGATCATGTGATGGTTCCTTCTCTTTGGGTGTCCACCACCCGCGCCGATACCCGTCGTGTGCTAGGGTTCTAGCTATATTAGTGATGTTATATGTATGATACTATTTGAGATGTATTAGTGATAATATTCGATGATGTACGGACGCAAGAGATGATTTAGTTTTTCTTATTGAATGCATGCTAATTTGAATACTAATTTTGAAATGTTTTAGTTTTTCTTATTAGTGATAATATTCGACGATGTACGGAGCCCCTGCATCATCCCTGCCGTCGTCCCCGTCACCAACCCCCTCTGACCTCGAGGTGACCATCAAGTTTGAATGTTCATATGATGTAGATATAAACATGTATATCTTGTGTTGCTCAAATAGGATATGTGCTTGCCCAAGTGGCTGCCCATGTTTGCAGGTAACACCTCCGAGTGGCCTATGTTTTTGTTGGGGAACACGGTAATTTCAAAAAATTTCCTACGATCACGCAAGATCTATCTAGGTGATGCATATCAACGAGAGGGGAGAGTGTGTCTACGTACCCTCATAGACTGAAAGCGGAAGCGTTTCAATAATGCGGTTGATGTAGTCGAATGTCTTCGCGATCCAACCAATCCAAGTACCGAACGCACGACACCTCCGCAATCTACACACATTCAGCTCAGTGACGTCCCTCGAACTCTAGACCCAGCTGAGGCCGAGGGAGAGTTCAGTCAGCATGACGGCATGGTGACGGTGATGATGAAGTTACCTGCACAGGGCTTCACCTAAGCACTACGACGATATGACCGAGGTGGAAAACTATGGAGGGGGCACAACACATGTCTACGGGGTGCTCCCCTCCCCCGTATATAAAAGAGGGAGGGAGGAGGCGGAGGTGGAAAACTATGGAGGGGGGCACCGCACATGAGTAAAGATCAACTTGTGTGTTTACGGGGTGCTCCCCTCCCCCGTATATAAAGGAGGGAGGGAGGAGGCGGCCGACCTAGGGGGCGCGCCAAGCATAGGGAGTCCTACTATGACTCCCAAGTTCTAGTAGGATTCCCTTTTCTATTCGGAGTAGGAGAGAAGGAAAGAGATGGAGAGGGAGAAGGAAAGGGGGGCTGTGCCCCCGCCCCTTGTCCAATTCGTTTTGGGCAGAGGGGAGGCGCGCGCCAGCTCTTGGCCCTTATCCTCTCTCTCCACTGAAGCCCAATAAGGCCCATTACTTCTCCCGGTGAATTCCCGTAACTCCCCGATACTCCAAAAAATACCCGAGTCACTCAGAACCTTTCTGATGTCCGAATATAGCCTTCTAATACATCAATCTTTACGTCTCAACCATTTCGAGACTCCTCGTCATGTACGTGATCTCATCCGGGACTCCGAACAACCTTCGGTACATCAAATCATATAAACTCATAATACCAATCGTCATCGAACGTTAAGCGTGCGGACCCTAAGGGTTCGAGAACTATGTAGACATGACCGAGACACATCTCCGGTCAATAACCAATAGCGGAACCTGGATGCTCATATTGGTTCCTACATATTCTACGAAGATCTTTATCGGTCAAACCGCATAACAACATACGTTGTTCCCTTTGTCATCGGTATGTTACTTGCCCGAGATTCGATCGTCGGTATCATCATACCTAGTTCAATCTCGTTACCGGCAAGTTTCTTTACTCGTTCCGTAATGCTTCATCCCGCAACTAACTCATTAGTCACATTGCTTGCAAGGCTTATAGTGATGAGCATTACCGATAGGGCACAGAGATACCTCTCCGAAACACGGAGTGACAAATCCTAATGTCGATCTATGACAACCCAACAAACACTTTCGGAGACACCTATAGAGCATCTTTATAATCACCCATTTACGTTGTGACGTTTGATAGCACACAAGGTGTTCCTCCGGTATTCGGAAGTTGCATAATCTCATAGTTTGAGGAACATATATAAGTCATGTAGAAAGTAGTAGCAATGAAACTGTAACGATCATAATGCTAAGCTAACGGATGGTTCATGTCCATCACATCATTCTCCTAATGATGTGATCCCATTCATCAAATGACAACACATGTCTATGGTTAGGAAACATAACCATCCTTGATTAACGAGATAGTCAAGTAGAGGCATACTAGGGACAATATGTTTTGTCTATGTATTCACACATGTACTAAGTTTCCGGTTAATACAATTCTAGCATAAATAATAAACATTTATCATGAAATAAGGAAATAAATAATAACTTTATTATTGCCTCTAGGGCATATTTCCTTAAGTTTTGCCGGAGTTTTTATTAATTTCCGATCCGGCAAATTTCAGGCGCTCGATATGTCCTTTTTTAGCAAAGGTCAAGCCAGATTTTCCTGTGAATTTTGGTATGACTTATGCTAGAATATGTAGGAAATATCGAGTGGCCTGGATTTTGTAGAAGATAATTAAATGACATTTCATGTTGATTTTAAGTCTGTCGAGGCTCCACCATATATCAGAGAAGAATAATGCTGACTGTTGTCATGGGGGTCGCTTCTCCTTCGTTCTCGTGTGCTAGAAATTTTAGTTTAATGCACTCAGGACGAAGGGAGAAGCGGCCATCACCAACAGTCGAATATATACACCACGTGAGCTGAGAGTTTTGAAAAAAAGACTCTACGGACCGATAATCAACCCGTGATGAATAATAATGATCTAATTTACTTTTTGTAGTACATATATTGAATTTTAGAAGTTTAATCTTTGAATTATGAACATAGGAAATGTCGCCGGATGATGAAAGTCTCGCGGAGTGCGACTGGTGCGGCGAGGACCGGGGTTTCTGCGACATGCCTCACCTGGTAGAAGGTCGGAGGTTCAACATTAAGCTCCAGGAAACCTTCGATGTTGAAACGGTATGCAACGACGCAAAGTTTGTTTCATAATTAAGCTCGACTTCTGCTTCTTCAACATGTAATTTTTGTCTTTTACAATTCGACTATCTTATCCCATGCCATGCAAGACGCTATGTCTTGGAGAGGATGGATTTTGAAGATCATGAAAATATGGAAACAATGATAGTTCACCTAAGGACCCATCATGGTTTTGATTTTGCTGTAAATCTATACAATTTTGAGAGCGTATCCCATTTTGGTTACCCGAATTGGGAAGCACTTTGCAAGGCACACTAGTAGAAAAAGGTCCATTCGTCCCGGTTCGTTAGGGCCATTTGTCCCGGTTCCCGAACCGGACTAAATGGTCGTTACTAAAGCCCTATACTTTTAGTCCCGGTTCGCCCAGGAACCGGGACAGATGGGGCTCCATGTGGCCGCTGCCGCTTGCCCAGGCAGGAGGACCTTTTGTCCTGGTTGGTGTCACTAACCGGGACCAAAAGGCTTCCACGCGTCAGCAGTTCAAGGGCTGGGGTTTTGGATTTTTTCCCTGAAGGGGGGGGGGGGTTGGGGTTTTTGGGGGTTTTGTAGGGTTAATTTAGGGGTTTCATATATTGTGTTAGAGAAGTGTCCCCTCTTATCTCCGTGCTTGGTCGATGCTACGTACTATACATATGAGAGGACTCGACACGCTAGCTAGCTAGTAAGCAAATGAAGGAAACTATTAAGTACAGAAGATCATCATGATGAACATATACAGAGAGAAGTGATCGACCTCTCCTTCTCCAAGACATTGGTCGAACAAAAAGTTTTCGTATATCTTACCGACGGTATATATACAATGTGTAAGATCTCTTACAATACCCTAACATATGAACTCAACTTCCACATGCATGGTATTCCCCAGCTTTATTGATGACGTGGTCAAGAAAGAATCCAACCAATTCCTCTTTAATTGCTCGCATGCGATCTTGTGGTAGGAGTTCATTCCGCATCTCCCACATCTAATTTGAATAAGGGGGTCAATACATATATATGAATGAAACTCAATAGAAATGATGGTAATAAAATAAAATTGTGAATATTTTTGCTTACGCACTTCATATTGTCTTTTAGAGTAGCCCCGCCTATTCTTGGCCGTCGCGTTGTAGATGAATTCGCAGACGTAGTATCCACAGTAATTATTCCCGGCTTCCTTCCACAAGCACTTTATGAGAAACAGAGGTCAATCAGACTGATAATGAAGCATTATAAATGGCATTGATGAAAGTAGCTAGAATCAACGGGAGATGCGTGCAACTAGCTAGCTAGTAGTACTTACTTTCGGGTATTTCCATCGTAGATCCCGTGGCAGTCCCGGAAATTGTGCGGTGAATACTTTCCAAACCCTGCGAGACAAAGAAAACAATTACTTGATATCGTGAAATGAACAAAGTTGCCGATATGGTGCAATAATGATCGATTCAACTTACTTGTCGAGCATTTTAGACATGTCCGCATAGTCCTCGGGATCTTTTCGTCTCGAGTCTAAGACGTTTACTAGTCCCTACTCAAGCTTAATCTCTAGGAGAATATGGTGGATCCTGCGCACACATGCATAACTCATCAATTACATTAATTAATATAACCTCGAGTAATAGTTAAGGGAACCCGAATATGCACAAGACAGTAACACTCACTTGAAGTTGTAAGGAAAGAATATTGTATCTTTGTTTTGATTTATTACCAACAATCGTAGCAAGTTGCCCTCAGTTTCTTTGGCATGAAATGTAACCGTATATTCATCTATGAGATTTGTGTTAATGAATCCAATATCATACATTTCAGCTTTTCTGCATTCGACGATCTTCATTCTGCATAATATAGTGAGGATAATTATATATGCATGCAATGAAAGAGCTGAGCTATATATAGAGACTTAATGACAGAAGTAGTATTTACAGACAGTAGCAAGTGACCGTTAATTTATCGAGGGCCTTTAGATTGAAAACTGGAAGAACTCCTCAAATGGAACAGACAACTGCTCAATTCCAACGAGGTTGTGCTGATCCTCTTTAACTTTTAGCGTCAAAGTATTGATTTTCTTCCTAGACTTTCTGCAGGTTTCCATGTACCAATCATGGAATCTTCGCATCATCATTGTTAGAGTAGTTCCATCTTTTACGAGAGGCTTCCCATACTATCAAAATGTGCATCATCGTCATGCATGTAATCTGCAGGATTGGTACTGGGCAAGATCCTCGGATGATTAGCGACGATATCGCTAGACACCTTGAGTGGGGGGCATGATTGGTTCACTCTTTCGCCGAGCTGGGCAATTTTTCCCACTTCTTCATTCTTGTAACCTTTTGTCAATGCAAGTACTCCCTGACCGTTTCGCTTCCTTATATGTCTTTTTAGTAATGCGCTCATAGTTGGTTTGCGGTGGAGATGGTCGTGGTCGCTGCAGAGCATCCCAAGTGCACTTCGCTTTCACCGGATCTATATTCTCCTCCGGAGGTGGATGTCTCTTAGCCCTTTGTGTTTCGAAGTAGTCCTTCACTTGGGCTTGACAGATCTCCGCGTTTTCCTGTTAGATCATCTCGTATGGTAACTTCTCTGGAGTCTTGAGAGATGGACCGAATCTGTATTGTCTCCCGCCTCTGGCTGTACTGCTAGACGCCGGAGCAGGCCGAGCAGCTGCGGCTGTCTTCTTTCGTTGCTTACAAGGCGGAGGATAAGGACTAAGATGCGCCGGAGCAGCCGGAGCAGCGGCGGGTCTCTTCCGCCCTTGTTGACGAGGCGATGAAGGAGGAGGCTAGCTGGTCGGGCACGCCGGCGCAGGTGGAGAAGGAGGCGGACTGCCGCCACGCATCGGAGAAGGAGGTGGAGTGCCCTGATCACTCGCCGGAGGAGCAGGCGGAGGAGGAGGCGGAGTGCCCTGACTCGCCGGAGGAGGAGGAGGAGGCGGAGGCGTCTAGTTCGGAAGGTTGATGAGCTCCTTCCGGCATAGGCATGGAGTCTTCAGAGCAGAACCCAGCCAAGTCTCCCCTTCACCGGTAGGGTGGTCAAGCATGAGCTCCTCAAATCCCTCTATTATTTCATCCACCATCACCCTAGCATATCCTTCTGGAATTGGATTGCAGTGAAAAGTTGCATCAGGTTCAGGAGGTCGAACAGAGCCGACAGCCGCCTTGACTTTGTTGTTCTGCCATTGCGTCATAAGGTGGCAATGTTGAGACTCCGTGATAGCATCCACAGGGTAGCTAGCAGGAGCTGTGAAGATAGGCTCCACCTGAAGCAGCTCGGTGGAAGCCACGCTGCTTCTCCGTTGAGATGGCGGGGTAGCTTTGGCAGGTTGCTTGCTTCGAACTGTTGGAAATATGTCGTAGAGGCAATAATAAAATGGTTATTATTGTATTTCCTTGTTCATGATAATTGTCTATTATTCATGCTATAATTGTATTGACCGGAAACCGCAATACATGTGTGAATACATAGACCACAACATGTCCCTAGTGAGCCTCTAGTTGACTAGCTCGTTAATCAACAGATGGTCATGGTTTCCTGACCATGGACATTGGATGTCATTGATAACGGGATCACATCATTAGGAGAATGATGTGATGGACAAGACCCAATCCTAAGCATAGCACAAGATCGTGTAGTTCGTTTGCTAAAAGCTTTTCTAATGTCAAGTATCGTTTCCTTAGACCATGAGATTCTGAACCTCCCGGATACCGTAGGAATGCTTTGGGTGTGCCAAAGGTCACAACGTAACTGGGTGGCTATAAAGGTGCACTACGGGTATCTCCGAAAGTGTCTGTTGGGTTGGCACGAATCGAGACTGGGATTTGTCACTCCTTGTGACGGAGAGGTATCTCTGTGCCCACTCGGTAGGACATCATCATAATGTGCACAATGTGATCAAGGAGTTGATCACGGGATGATGTGTTATGGAACGAGTAAAGAGACTTGCTGGTAACGAGATTGAACAAGGTATCGGCATACCGACGATCGAATCTCGGGCAAGTACTATACCGGTAGACAAAGGGAATTGTATACGAGATTGATTGAATCTTTGACATCGTGGTTCATCCGATGAGATCATCGTGGAACATGTGGGAGCCAACATGGGTATCCAGATCCCGCTATTGGTTATTGGCCGGAGAGTTATCTCGGTCATGTCTGCATGGTTCCCGAACCCGTAGGGTCTACACACTTAAGGTTCGATGATGCTAGGGTTATAGGGAAGGTATGTATGCGGTTACCTTGTTCAGAGTCCCGGTTGAGATCCCGGACGTCACGAGGAGTCCCGGAATGGTCCGGAGGTGAAGATTGATATATTGGACGAAGGGTTTTGGAGTCCGGAAGTGTTTCAGAGGTACCGGGTGATTACCAGCATGACCGAAAGGTGTTTCGGGAGCCTCGACAAGTGTTGGGGGGGCTTCATGGGCCAAGGGGAGAGGGGCAAACCAGCCCACTAAGGGGCTGTGCTCCCCCCTCACCTATTCCCACGTGACCAGGGGGTTTGGGGCGCCCCATCTAGGGTTCCCACCTCCTGGCTTGGGGGCCAAGTCACCCAAAGGGGAGATCCCATCTGCCCTGGCCGCCGCCCCCCTTAGGGGAAACCCTAGGGCGTCTCCCCCTCTCCCTTCCCCTATATATAGTGGAGGTTTTGGGGTTGCCCAACAGATGAGTCTCTCTCTCCCAAGGTACAGCCCTACCTCTCTCCCTCCTCGTCTCTTGTAGTGCTTGGCGAAGCCCTGCTGGAGTACCGCGCTCCTCCACCACCACCACGCCGTCGTGCTGCTGCTGGACGGAGTCTTCCCCAACCTCTCCCTCTCCCCTTGCTGGATCAAGGCACGTGAGACGTCATCGGGCTGCACGTGATGAACACGGAGGCGCCATTGTTTGGCGCTTAGAGTACGACTCCTTCATCCGCGTTCTTGTAACGCTTCCGCTTAGCGATCTACAAGGGTATGTAGATGCACTCCCCTTCCCCTCGTTGCTAGATTACTCCATAGATTAATCTTGGTGATGCGTAGAAAACTTTTGAATTTCTGCTACGTTTGCCAACAGTGGTATCAGTGCGAGGTCTATTGCGTAGATTCTATGCACGAGTAGAACACAAGTTGTTGTGGGCGTTGATTTTGTTCAATATGCTTACCGTTACTAGTCCTATCTTGTTTCGACGGTATTGTGGGATGAAGCGGCCCGGACCGACCTTACACGTACACTTACGTGAGACAGGTTCCACCGACTGACATGCACTTGTTACATAAGGTGGCTAGCGGGTGCCAGTCTCTCCCACTTTTGTCGGATCGGATTCGACGAAAAGGGTCCTTATGAAGGGTAAATAGCAATTGGCATATCACGTTGTGGTTGCGTAGGTAAGAAACGTTCTTGCTAGAAACCCATAGCAGCCACGTAAAATATGCAAACAAAAATTAGAGGACGTCTAACTTGTTTTTGCAGGGTATGCTATGTGATGTGATATGGCCAAAAGAATGTGATGAATGATATGTGATGTATGAGATTGATCATGTTCTTGTAATAGGAATCACGACTTGCATGTCGATGAGTATGACAACCGGCAGGAACCATAGGAGTTGTCTTTATTTATTGTATGACCTGCGTGTCACTGAATAGCGCCATGTAATTACTTTACTTCATTGCTAAACCGGTAGCCATAGTAGTAGAAGTAATAGTTGGCGAGACAACTTCATGGAGA
The DNA here is from genome assembly GCF_018294505.1 of Triticum aestivum. Lineage (NCBI taxonomy): Eukaryota > Viridiplantae > Streptophyta > Magnoliopsida > Poales > Poaceae > Triticum > Triticum aestivum. Next base: position 710,771,477 of record NC_057813.1, on the reverse strand, counting down.
CACGATGATGGAGATCATGGTGATGGATATCATGGTGTAATGTTGGTGACGATGATGATCATGGAGCCCCGAAGATGGAGATCAGAAGGAGCAAAATGATATTGGCCATATCATGTCACTTTTTGATTGCATGTGATGTTATGTTTATGCATCTTGTTTGCTTAGAACAACAGTAGTAAATAAGATGATCCCTCATAATAATTTCAAGAAAGTGTTCCCCCTAACTGTGCACCGTTGCGAAAGTTCGTTGTTTCTATGCACCACGTGATGATCGGGTGTGATAGATTCTAACGTTCACATACAATGGGTGTAAGCCAGATTTACACACGCGAAACACTTAGATTGACTTGACGAGCCTAGCATGTACAGACATGGCCTCGGAACACAAGAGACCGAAAGGTCGAACATGAGTCGTATAGTGGATATGATCAACATGAAGATGTTCACTAATGATGACTAGTCCGTCTCAGTTGATGATCGGACACGACCTAGTTGACTCGGATCATGTATCACTTAGATGACTAGAGGGATGTCTATCTGAGTGGGCGTTCATTAGATGAACTTAATTATCATGAACATAGTCAAAAGGTCTTTGCAAATTATGTCGTAAGCTCGCGTTTTAGTTCTACTGTTTTAGATATGTTCCTAGAGAAAATTTAGTTGAAAGTTGATAGTAGCAATTATGCGGACTGGGTCCGTAAATTGAGGATTGTCCTCATTGCTGCGTAGAAGGCTTATGTCCTTAATGCACCGCTCGGTGTGCTGAACATCGAACATCGTCTGTGGATGTTGCGAACATCTGACATACACGTTTTGATGACTACGTGATAGTTCAGTAATGTTAAACGGTTTAGAATTGAGGCACCGAAGACGATTTTGAAACGTCGCAGAACATAGGGGATGTTCGAAGAGCTGAAATTGGGATTTCAGGCTCGTGCCCACGTCAAGAGGTATAAGACCTCCGACGAGCTTCTTGTACTCAGATTGTCTAGGTACAACAATCACTTGAATCGAGTGGGAGTTAATCTTCCAAATGAGATAGTGATGTTTCTCCAAAGACATTGTCACCAAGCTACTAGAGCTTCGTGATGAACTATAACATATCAGGGATAGATATGATGATCCTTGAAATATTCACGATGTTTGACACCGCAAAAGTAGAAATCAAGAAGGAGCATCAATTGTTGATGGTTAGTGAAACCACTAGTTTCAAGAAGGGCAAGGGCAAGAAGGGGTACTTCATGAAATGGCAAATCAGTTGCTGCTCCAGTGAAGAAACCCAGGGTTGAACGCAAACCCGAAACTAAGTGCTTCTGTAATGAGGGAACGGTCAGTGAAGCAGAACTACCCTAGATACTTGGTAGATGAGAAGGCTGGCAAGGTTGACAGAAGTATATTGGATATGCATTGAATTAAATGTGTACTTTACTAGTACTCCTAGTAGCACCAGGGTATTAAGATACCGGTTCGGTTGCTAAGTGTTAGTAACTCGAAATAAAAGAGCTACGGAATAAACGGAGACTAGCTAAAGGTGAGATGACGATGTGTGTTGGAAGTGTTTCCAAGGTTGATGTGATCAAGCATCGCCTGCTCCGTCTACCATCGAGATCGGTGTTAAACCTAAATAATTGTTATTTGGTGTTTGCGTTGAGCATAGACATGATTTGATTATGTCTATCACAATACGGTTATTCATTTAAGGAGAATAATGGTTACTCTATTTATTTGAATAATACCTTCAATGGTCTTGCACCTAAAAGAATGGTTTATTGAATCTCGATCGTAGTGATACACATGTTCATGCCAAAAGATATAAGATAGTATAATGATAGTACCACCTACTTGTGGCACTGCCATTTGAGTCATATTGGTACAAAACGCATGAAGAAACTCCATGTTGATGGATCTTTGGTCTCACTCGTTTTTGAAAAGTTTGAGACATGTGAACCATGTCTATTGGTATGTGCGCATGAAGAAACTCCATGCAGATGGATCGTTTGGACTCACTTGATTCTAAATCACTTGAGACATGCAAATCATACCACATGGGCAAGATGACTGAAAAGCCTCATTTTTCAGTAAGATGGAACAAGAAAGCAACTTGTTGGAAGTAATACATTTTGATGTGTGCAATCCAATGAGCACTGAGGCACGCAGTGGATATCGTTATGTTCTTACTTCACAGATGATTTAAGTAGATGCTGTATATTTACTTGATGAAAAACAAGTCTGAATTATTGAAAGGTTCAAGTAATTTCAGAGTGAAGTCGAAGATCTTCGTAACAAGAGGATAAAAATGTCTATGATATGATCATAGAGATGAATATCTGAGTTGCGAGTTTGGTACACAATTAAGACATTGTGGAAATTGTTTCACAACTAACACCGCCTGGAACACCATAGTGTGATGGTGTGTTCGAACATCATAGATGCACCCTATTGGATATGGGGCATACCATGATGTCTCTTATCGAATTACCACTATCGTTCATGGGTTAGGCATTAGAGACAACCACATTCACTTTAAATAGGGCACCACGTAATTCCGTTGAGATGACACCGTGTGAAGTATGGTTTAGAGAAACCTAAGCTGTCGTTTCTTGAAAGTTTGGGGCTGCGATGCTTATGTGAAAAGTTTCATCCTGATAAGCTCGAACCCAAAGCGGATAAATACATCTTCATAGGACACCCAAAACAGTTGGGTATACCTCCTAATTCAGATCCGGAAGCAAAGTGATTGTTTCTAGAAACGGATCCTTTCTCGAGGAAAAGTTTCTCTCGAAAGAATTGAGTGGGAGGATGGTGGAGACTTGATGAGGTTAATGAACCATCACTTCAACCAGTGTGTAGCAGGGCACATGAAGTTGTTCATGTGGCACCTACACCAATTGAAGTGGAAGCTGATGATAGTGATCATGATGCTTCAGATCAAGTCACTACCGAACCTCGTAGGTCGATAAGGACGCGTACTACTTCAGATTGGTACACAATCCTATCTTAGAGGTCATGTTGCTGGACAACAATGAACCTACGAGCTATGGAGAAGTGATGGTGGGCCCGAATTCAGACAAATGGCTCGAGGCCATAAAATCCGAGAGAGGATCCATGTATGAAAACAAAGTGTAGACTTTGGAAGAACTACTTGATGGTCGTAAGGCTGTTGGGTACAGATGGATTTTAAAAGGAAGACGGACAATGATGGTAAGTGTCACCATGAAGAAAGCTCGACTTGTCGCTAAGATGTTTTCCGACAAGTTCAAGGAGTTGACTACTATGAGACTTTCTCAGTCGTAGCGATGCTAAGAGTCTGTGGGAATTATATTAGCAATTACTGCATGATTTATGAAATCTTGCAGATAGGATGTCAAAACATTGTTTCCTCGACGATATTCTTGACGAAAGGTTGTATGTGATACAACCAGAAGGTTTTGTCAACCCTGAAAGATGCTAACAAGTGTGCAAAGCTCCAGCAATCCTTCTAAGTACTGGAGTAAGCATCTTGGAGTTGGAATATACGCTTTGATGAGATGATCAAAGATTTTGGGTTTATACAAAGTTTATGAGAAACTTGTATTTCCAAAGAAGTGAGTGGGAGCACTATAGCATTTCTGATGAGTATATGTTGTTGACATATTGTTGATCGGAAATGATGTAGAATTTCTGGAAAGCATATAGGGTTATTTGAAAAGTGTTTTTCAATGGAAAACCTGGATTAAGCTACTTGAACATTGAGCATCAAGATCTATAAGGATAGATCAAAACGCTTAATAGTAGTTTCAAATGAATACATACCGTGACAAGATTTTGAAGGAGTTCAAAATAGATCAGCAAAGAAGGGGTTCTTGGCTGTGTTATATGGTGTGAATATTGAGTAAGACTCAAGACATGACCTGTTGGAAATATGCCCTAGAGGCAATAGTAAATTAGTTATTATTATATTTCCTTGTTCATGATAATCGTTTATTATCCATTCTATAATTGTATTGACAGGAAACTCACATACATGTGTGGGTACATAGACAACACCATGTCCCTAGTAAGCCTCTAGTTGACTAGCTCGTTGATCAATAGATGGTTACGGTTTCCTGACCATGGACATTGGTTGTCGTTGATAACGGGATCACATCATTAGGAGAATGATGTGATGGACAAGACCCAATCCTAAGCCTAGCACAAATATCGTGTAGTTCGTATTGTAAAGCTTTTCTAATGTCAAGTATCTTTTTCTTAGACCATGAGATTGTGCAACTCCCGGATACCGTAGGAATGCTTTGGGTCTACCAAACGTCACAACGTAACTGGTTGGCTATAAAGGTGCACTACAGGTATCTCCGAAAGTGTCTGTTGGGTTGGCACGAATCGAGACTGGGATTTGTCACTCCGTGTGACGGAGAGGAATCTCTGGGCCCACTCGGTAGGACATATCATAATGTGCACAATGTGATCAAAGATTTGATCGCGGGATGATGTGTTACAGAACGAGTAAAGAGACTTGCCGGTAACGAGATTGAACAAGGTATCGGTATACCGACGATCGAATCTCGGGCAAGTACAATACCGTTAGACAAAGGGAATTGTATACGGGATCGATTGAGTCCTTGACATCGTGGTTCATCCAATGAGATCATCGTGGAACATGTGGGAGCCACCATGGGTATCCAGATCCCGCTGTTGGTTATTGACCGTAGAACGTCTCGGTCATGTCTGCATGGTTCCCGAACCCGTAGGGTCTACACACTTAAGGTTCGATGACGCTAGGGTTATAAAGGAAGTTTGTATGTGGTTGCCGAATGTTGTTTGGAGACTCGGATGAGATCCCGGACGTCACGAGGAGTTCCGGAATGGTCTGGAGGTAAAGATTTATATATGGGAAGTCCTATTTTGGCCACCGGAAAATGTTCGGGAATTTTCGGTATTGTACCGGGAAGGTTCTAGAAGGTTCCGGAGTGGGGCCCACCTGCATGGGGGGACCCACATGAACGTGGGTAGTGGGGTCAAGGCCCCACACCCCTGGTCAAGGCGCACCAAGATTCTCCCTTAGAAGGAATAAGATCATATCCTGAAGGGATAAGATCAAGATCCCTAAAAAGGGGGGATAACAATCGATGGGGAAGGAAATGATGGGATTTCTTTCCTCCCACCTTTGCCAACGCCCCAATGGACTTGGAGGGCAAGGAACCAGCCCCCTCCACCCCTATATATAGTGGGGAGGCGCATGGGAGCTTTACCAAAGTTCTGGCGTGGCCCTCCCCCTCTCCCAAGTCCTCCTCCTCTCCCGCGGTGCTTGGCGAAGCCCTGCAGGATTGCCATGCTCCTCCACCACCACCACGCCGTCGTGCTGCTGCTGGATGGAGTCTTCCTCAACCTCTCCCTCTCTCCTTGCTGGATCAAGGCATGGGAGATGTCACCGGGCTGTACGTGTGTTGAACGCGGAGGTGCCGTCCGTTCGACACTAGGATCTCCGGTGATTTGGATCACGACGAGTACGACTCCTTCAACCCCGTTCTCTTGAACGCTTCCGCTTAGCGATCTACAAGGGTATGTAGATGCACTCTCCTTCCCCTCATTGCTAGTCTCTCCATAGATAGATCTTGGTGACACGTAAGAAAATTTTGAATTTTTGCTACGTTCCCCAACAGTGACATCATGAGCTAGGTCTATGCGTAGTTTCTATGCACGAGTAGAACACAAGTTGTTGTGGGCGTTGATTTTGTTCAATATGCTTACCGTTACTAGTCCAATCTTGTTTCGACGGTATTGTGGGATGAAGCAGCCCGGACCGAGCTTACAGGTACACTTACGTGAGACAGGTTCCACCGACTGACATGCACTTGGTGCATAAGGTGGCTAGCGGGTGCCAGTCTCTCCCACTTTAGTCGGAACGGATTCGATGAAAAGGGCCCTTATGAAGGGTAAATAGCAATTGGCATATCACGTTGTGGTTTTGCGTAGGTAAGAAACGTTCTTGCTAGAAACCCATAGCAGCCACGTAAAACATGCAAACAACAATTAGAGGACGTCTAACTTGTTTTTGCAGGGTATGCTATGTGATGTGATATGGCCATGAAGAATGTGATGAATGATATGTGATGTATGAGATTGATCATGTTCTTGTAATAGGAATCACGACTTGCATGTCGATGAGTATGAAAACCGGCAGGAGCCATAGGAGTTGTCTTTATTCATTGTTTGACCTGCGTTTCATTGAACAACGCCATGTAATTACTTTACTTTATTGCTAACCGGTAGCCATAGTAGTAGAAGTAATAAGTTGGTGAGACAACTTCATGGAGACACGATGATCGAGATCATGATGATGGAGATCATGGTGTCATGCCGGTGACGACGATGATCATGGAGCCCCGAAGATGGAGATCAAAAGGAGCAAAATGATATTGGCCATATCATGTCACTATTTGATTGCATGTGATGTTTATCATGTTTATGCATCTTATTTTCTTAGGATGACGGTAGTAAATAAGATGATCCCTCATTAAAATTTCAAGAAAGTGTTCCCCCTAACTGTGCACCGTTGCGAAAGTTCGTCGTTTCGAAGCACCACGTGATGATCGGGTGTGATAGATTCTTACGTTCACATACAACGGGTGTAAGCTAGATTTACACACGCGAAACACTTAGGTTAACTTGACGAGCCTAGCATGTACAGACATGGCCTCGGAACACAAGAGACCGAAAGGTCGAGCATGAGTCGTATAGTAGATATGATCAACATGAAGATGTTCACCGATGATGGCTAGTCCGTCTCACGTGATGATCAGACACGACCTAGTTGACTCGGATCATGTAATCACTTAGATGACTAGATGGATGTCTATCTGAGTGGGAGTTCATAAGATGAACTTAATTATCCTGAACATAGTCAAAAGATCTTTGCAAATTATGTCGTAAGCTCGCGCTTTACTTCCACTGTTTAGATATGTTCCTAGAGAAAATATAGTTGAAAGTTGATAGTAGCGATTATGCGATCAGTAGAAAGCTTATGTCCTTAATGCACCGCTCAGTGTGCAGAACCCCAAACATCATCTGTGGATGTTGCGAACATCGGACATACACGTTTTGATAACTACGTGATAGTTCAGTTAAATGGTTTAGAGTAGAGGCACCAAAGACGTTTTTGAAACGTCGCGGAACATATGAGATGTTTCGAGGGCTGAAATTGGGATTTCAGGCTCGTGCCCACGTCAAGAGGTATGAGACCTCCGATGATTTTCTTAGCCTGCAAACTAAGGGAGAAAGCTCAATCGATGAGCTTGTGCTCATATTGTCTGAGTGCAACAATCACTTGAATCAAGTGGGAGTTGATCTTCCAGATGAGATAGTGATGTTTCTCCAAAGTCATTGCCACCAAGCTGCTAGAGCTTCGTGATGAACTATAACATATCAGGGATACATATGATGATCGTTGAGGTCTTCGTGATGTTTGACACCGCGTAAGTAGAAATCAAGAAGGAGCATCAATTGTTGATGGTTGGTGAAACCACTAGTATCAAGAAGGGAAAGGGCAAGAAGGGATACTTCATGAAACGGCAAATCAGCTGCTGCTCTAGTGAAGAAACCCAAGGTTGAACCCAAACCCGAGACTAAGTGCTTCTGTAATAAGGGGAACATCCACTGGAGCAGCATTACCCTAGATACTTGGTAGATGAGAAGGCTGGCAAGGTCGATAGAAGTATATTGGATATACATTATGTTAAGGTGTACTTTACTAGTACTCCTAGTAGCACCAGGGTATTAAGATACCGGTTCGGTTGCTAAGTGTTAGTAACTCGAAATAAAAGAGCTACGGAATAAACGGAGACTAGCTAAAGGAGAGCTAATGATATGTGTTGGAAGTGTTTCCAATTTTGATGTGATCAAACATCGCACGCTCCCTCTACCATCAAGATTAGTATTAAACCTGAATAATTGTCATTTGGTGTTTGCGTTGAGCATAGACATGATTGGATTATGTCTATCGCAATACGGTTATTCATTTAAGGAGAATAATGGTTACTCTGTTTATTTGAATAATACCTTCAATGGTATTGCACCTAATAGGAATGGTTTATTGAATCTTGATCGTAGTGATACACATTTTCATGCCAAAAGATATAAGATAGTAATGATAGTACCACTTACTTGTGGCACTACCATGTAAGTCATATTGGTGTAAAACGCATGAAGAAGCTCCATGTTGATGGATCTTTGGACTCACTCGTTTTTGAAAAGTTTGAGACATGCGAACCATGTCTATTGGTGTATACGCATGAAGAAACTCCATGCAGATGGATCGTTTGGACTCACTTGATTTTGAATCACTTGAGATATGCAAATCATACCACATGGGCAAGATGACTGAAAAGCCTTGTTTTCAGTAAGATGGAACAAGATAGCAACTTGTTGGAAGTAATACATTTTGATGTGTGCAGTCCAATAAGTGCTAAGGCACGCAGTGGATATCGTTACGTTCTTAGTTCACAGATGATTTGAGTAGATACTAAGTATATTTACTTGATGAAACACAAGTCTGAATTATTGAATGGTTCAAGTAATTTCAGAGTGAAGTTGAAGATCATCGTGACAAGAGGATAAAATGTCTATGATATGATCATAGAGATGAGTATCTGAGTTACGAGCTTTGGCACGCAATTAAGACATTGTGGAAATTGTTTCACAATTAATACTGCCTGGAACACCATAGTGTGATGGTGTGTCCAAACTTCATAGTTGCACCCTATTGGATATGGTGCATACCATGATTTCTCTTATCGAATTACCACTATCGTTCATGGGTTAGGCACTAGAGACAACCGCATTCACTTTAAAATAGGGCACCACGTAATTCCGTTGAGACGACACCGTTTGAACTATGGTTTGGAGCAACCTAAGTTGTCGTTTCTTAAAAGTTTGGGGCTGCGACGCTTATGTGAAAAAGTTTCAGGTTGATAAGCTCGAACCCAAAGCGGATAAAATGCATCTTCATAGGACACCCAAAACAATTGGGTATACCTCCTAATCCAGATCCGAAAGTAATAGGGATTGTTTCTTGAATCGGGTCCTTTCTCGAGGAAAGGTTTGTCTCGAAAATTGAGTGGGAGGATGGTGGAGACTTGATGAGGTTATTGAACCGTCACTTCAAGAAGTATGTAGCAGGGCACAGGAAGTTGTTCCTGTGGCGCCTACACCAATTGAAGTAGAAGCTTATGATAGTGATCATGAAGTTTTTGGATCAAGTCACTACCGTAACTCGTAGGGTGACAAGGATGCGTACTACTTTAGAGTGGTACAGTAATCCTGTCTTGAAGGTCATGTTGCTAGATAACAATGAACCTACGAGCTATGGAGAAGCGATGGTGGACCCAAATTCCAACAAATGGTTAGAAGCCATGAAATCCGAGATAGGATCTATGTATCAGAACAAAGCATGGACTTTGGTGGACTTGCCCGATGATCGGCAAGCCATTGAGATAAATGGATCTTTAAGAAGAAGACGGACGTGGACGGTAATGTCACCATCTATGAAGCTCGACTTGTGGTGAAGAGTTTTTCACAAGTTCAAGGAGTTGACTACGATGAGATTTTCTCATCCGTAGCGATGCTTAAGTCCGTCGGAATCATGTTAGCATTAGCTGCATTTATGAAATCTGGCAGATGGATGTCAAGACAAGTTTCCATACCAGTTTTCGTAAGGAAAGGTTGTATGTGATACAATCAGAAAAGTTTTGTCGATCCTAAGGATGCTAAAAGGTATGCTGGCTCCAGCGATCCTTCTAAGGACTGGAGTAAGCATCTCGGAGTTGGAATGTGCGCTTTGATGAGATGATCAAAGATTTTGGGTTTATACAAAGTTCATGAGAAACTTGTATTTCCAAGTGAGTGGGAGCACTATAGAATTTCTGATGAGTATATGTTGTTGAAGTATTGTTGATCAGAAATGATGTAGAATTTCTGGAAAGCATATAGGGTTATTTGAAAGGTGTTTTTCAATAGAAAACCTGGATTAAGCTACTTGAACATTGAGCATCAAGATCTATGAGGATAGATCAAAAAATGCTAAATGGTACTTTCAAATGAGCACATACCTTGACGTGATCTTGAAGGTGTTCAAGATGGATCAGGCAAAGAAGGAGTTCTTGCCTGAGATGTGAGGTACGAAGTTAAGACTTAAAGCTTGACCACGACAGAATAGAGAGAAAGGACGAAGGTCGTCCCCTATGCTTTAGATGTAGGCTCTACAGTATGCTATGCTGTGTACCGCACCTGATGTGTGCCTTGCTACATATCTGGCAAGAGGGTACAAAGGTGATCAAGGAGTGGATCACCAGATAGCGGTCAAAATTATCCTTAGAGGAATAAGGATACGTTTCTCGATTATGGAGGTGATAAAGAGTTCGACGTAAAGGATTACGTCGATGCAAGCTTTAATACCTATTCGAATGACTTTGAGTAGCAAACCGGATACGTATAGTGGAGGAACCAATTGGAATAGCTCCAAGTGGAGCGTGGAAGCATCATTTACAATATGACCTAGAGATTTGCGAAGTACATACGAATCTAAATGTTGCAGACCCGTTGACTAAAACCTCTCTCACAAGAAAAACATGATCAAACCCCAGAACTCATTGAGTCTTAATCACATGGTGATGTGAACTAGTTTAGTGACACTAGTAAACTCTTTGGATGTTGGTCACATGGCGATGTGACCTGTGAGTGTTAATCACATAGCGATGTGAACTAGATTATTGACTCTAGTGCAAGTGGGAGACTGTTGGAAATATGCCCTAGAGGCAATAATAAATTAGTTATTATTATATTTCCTTGTTCACGATAATCGTTTATTATCCATGCTATAATTGTATTGACAGGAAACTCAGATACATATGTGGGTACATAGACAACACCATGTCCCTAGTAAGCCTCTAGTTGACTAGCTCGTTGATCAATAGATGGTTACGGTTTCCTGACCATGGACATTGGCTGTCGTTGATAACGGGATCACATCATTAGGAGAATGATGTGATGGACAAGACCCAATCCTAAGCCTAGCACAGAGATCGTGTAGTTCGTATGCTAAAGCTTTTCTAATGTCAAGTATCTTTTCCTTAGACCATGAGATTGTGCAACTCCCGAATACCGTAGGAATGCTTTGGGTGTACCAAATGTCACAACGTAACTGGGTGGCTATAAAGGTGCACTACAGGTATCTCCGAAAGTGTCTGTTGGGTTGGCACAAATCGAGACTGGGATTTGTCACTCCGTGTGACGGAGAGGTATCTCTGGGCCCACTCGATAGGATATCATCATAATGTGCACAATGTGATCAAAGAGTTGATCGTGGGATGATGTGTTACGGAATGAGTAAAGAGACTTGCCGGTAACGAGATTGAACAAGGTATCAGTATACCGACGATCAAATCTCGGGCAAGTACAATACCGTTAGACAAAGGGAATTGTATACGGGATCGATTGAGTCCTTGACATCGTGGTTCATCCGATGAGATCATCGTGGAACATGTGGGAGCCAACATGGGTATCCAGATCCCGCTGTTGGTTATTGACCGTAGAACGTCTCGGTCATGTCTGCATGGTTCCCGAACCCGTAGGGTCTACACACTTAAGGTTCGATGACGCTAGGGTTATCAAGGAAGTTTGTATGTGGTTGCCGAATGTTGTTCGGAGTCCCGGGTGAGATCCCGGACGTCACGAGGAGTTCCGGAATGGTCCGGAGGTAAAGATTTATATATGGGAAGTCCTATTTTGGCCACCGGAAAATGTTCGGGAATTTTCGGTATTGTACCGGGAAGGTTCTAGAAGGTTCCGGAGTGGGGCCCACCTGCATCGGGGGACCCACATGAACGTGGGTAGTGGGGGCAAGGCCCCACACCCCTGGTCAAGGCGCACCAAGATTCCTCCTTAGAAGGAATAAGATCATATCCCGAAGGGATAAGATCAAGATCCCTAAAAAGGGGGGATAACAATCGGTGGGGAAGGAAATGATGGGATTTCTTTCCTCCCACCTTTGCCAACGCCCCAATGGACTTGGAGGGTAAGGAACCAGCCCCCTCCACCCCTATATATAGTGGGGAGGCGCATGAGAGCTTTACCAAAGTCCTGGCGCGGCCCTCCCCCTCTCCCAAGTCCTCCTCCTCTCCCGCGGTGCTTGGCGAAGCCCTGCAGGATTGCCATGCTCCTCCACCATCACCACGCCGTCGTGCTGCTGCTGGATGGAGTCTTCCTCAACCTCTCCCTCTCTCCTTGCTGGATCAAGGCATGGGAGACGTCACCGGGCTGTACGTGTGTTGAACGCGGAGGTGCCGTCCGTTCGGCACTAGGATCTCCGGTGATTTGGATCACGACGAGTACGACTCCTTCAACCCCGTTCTCTTGAACGCTTCCGCTTAGCGATCTACAAGGGTATGTAGATGCACTATCCTTCCCCTCGTTGCTAGTCTCTCCATAGATAGATCTTGGTGACACGTAGGAAAATTTTGAATTTTTGCTACGTTCCCCAACAGTGGCATCATGAGCTAGGTCTATGCGTAGTTTCTATGCACGAGTAGAACACAAGTTGCTGTGGGCGTTGATTTTGTTCAATATGCTTACCGTTACTAGTCCAATCTTGTTTCGACGGTATTGTGGGATGAAGCAGCCCGGACCGAGCTTACAGGTACACTTACGTGAGACAGGTTCCACCGACTGACATGCACTTGGTGCATAAGGTGGCTAGCGGGTGCCAGTCTCTCCCACTTTAGTCGGAACAAATTCGATGAAAAGGGTCCTTATGAAGGGTATTATTGTATTTCCTTGTTCATGATAATTGTCTATTATTCATGCTATAATTGTATTGACCGGAAACCGCAATACATGTGTGAATACATAGACCACAACATGTCCCTAGTGAGCCTCTAGTTGACTAGCTCGTTGATCAACAGATGGTCATGGTTTCCTGACCATGGACATTGGATGTCATTGATAACGGGATCACATCATTAGGAGAATGATGTGATGGACAAGACCCAATCCTAAGCATAGCACAAGATTGTGTAGTTCATTTGCTAAAAGCTTTTCTAATGTCAAGTATCATTTCCTTAGACCATGAGATTGTGTAACTCCCGGATACCGTAGGAATGGTTTGGGTGTGCCAAACGTCACAACGTAACTGGGTGGCTATAAAGGTGCACTACGGGTATCTCCGAAAGTGTCTGTTGGGTTGGCACGAATCGAGATTGGGATTTGTCACTCCGTGTGACGGAGAGGTATCTCTGGGCCCACTCGGTAGTGTAAGGGCCTATTTATCCCCAAGATGTTTTGGTGATTGATGACAATGCTTTTGCAGACTAATCGTGTGCGTTGAGTTCTTTCAGAGATTCATCCTTTGGCATGAGACGATTACTTCCCCTCGGTGTTTTATTCAAGACGGTGTAGCTCCTTTCGTTTCTCTGCTGGTGGTCTAGTTTCGTAGGAGTCACCGTACTTTCAAGAGGGGATCCGCTTTGGTAAGGCTAGGGTGGAAGCAACACGTACACATCCTTATCACACCCGCTGCTTCTTTCCGCTTCATTGGAGCTATCTTTCTTTAATCTGTGCTTGCATGTCCTGTCCTAGCGGTAGTACCACGGTCTTCAGCGGTAGTACCGCCGAAGCTTGTCAAGCGATAGTACCGCTCCCCGAGGGGTAGTACCTCTCCCCGAGCGGTAGTACCGCTCCCTGAGCGGTAGTACCGCTTGTGAGCTTCGGTCGTAGTACCGCAGTAGTTCCGGGCTACTATCGTCTCGATTCTCGACTGCTATTTTTCGTGTCGGGTTTTACGGTACTAGTAGCGGCAGTAGGGGCGGTAGTACCGCTCCAAGCGGTAGTACCGCTTATACTTCCGCGGTAGTACCGCTATGGGGCCAGGACCCTGCATCCCTCGTCAGCGCGGCAGTACCGCTGGGAGGGAGCGGTAGTACCGCTTATCAGTGGTAGTACCGCCCTGCCCAAGCGGTAGTACCGCTCTGTGCGTGGCTGGTTGGCGGGTAACGATTGGATTGTTTCCCCCACTATATAAAGGTGTCTTCTTCCCCAAAGTTGACTCACCTCTTCTCCCAAAATATCCATTGTTGCTCCAAGCTCCATTTTCGCCCGATCTCTCTCCCTAGCCAATCAAACTTGTTGATTTGCTCGGGATTGGTTGAGAAGGCCCCGATCTACACTTCCACCAAGAGAAATTTGATTCCCCCCACTTATCCCTAGTGGATCTTGTTACTCTTGGGTGTTGAGCACCCTAGACGGTTGTGGTCACCTCCAAGCCATACTCCATTGTGGTGAAGCTTCGTGGTGTTGTTGGGAGCCTCCAAGTGTTGTGGAGATAGCCCCAATCTTGTTTGTAAAGGTTCGGTCGCCGCCTTCAAGGGCACCAATAGTGGAATCACGACATGTCGCATTGTGTGAGGGCGTGAGGAGATTACAGTGGCCCTAGTAGCTTCTTGGGGAGCATTGTGCCTCCACACCGCTCTAACGGAGACGTACTTCCCTTTAAAAGGAAGGAACTTCGGTAACACATCCTCGTCTCCACCGGCTCCACTCTTGGTTATTTTGTTCCTTTACTTTTGCAAGCTTACTTGTGTTGTATCTATTGCTTGCTTGTGTGCTAGTTGTCTTCGCATCATATAGGTTGTCCACGTAGTTGCACATCTAGACAACCTATTTCGTTGCAAGGTTTAAATTGTTAAAGAAAAGCTTAAAAATTGTTAGTTGCCTATTCACCCCCCCTCTAGTCAACCATATCGATCCTTTCAATTGGTATCAGAGCCTCGTCTCTTTATTAAGGACTTTGCCGTCCGAAGAGTATGGTTGACACCAACAATGATGCGGAGGAGCACTCCGATGTGAATCCTATCTCGTCTTCGGCCGAAGGGGGAACCTCGGTCTCACGTGAGGAATTCAATGTGGCTTTAGACACATTGAAAACCTCCATGACGGCCGAGGTTAAAAGCATGTTTTCTGAATTCCTAGAAGGACTTAAACTATCTACCTCGCCGATGAAAGTGGGTGATCCCACTAACAAGGTGACGGATGCCACCTCCGACAAGGGGGAAGCTAATAGTGAAAAAGGTCCTTCTACTAGTGGTAGAAATGGCTCCGGCATCTTTGCCCAAGTGGAACCTCCTACTTATGGTGGACCGATTCCCACTACTCATTTAAATCATGCCGGTCCTCCTCCTAAGATTGTGAAAAATGAGGATTTTGATGCTTGGGTTTATCGTTTCAAGCGTCATTTAAAGCATGTGAATACTAATCTTTGGAGAATTATAGAAGAAGGTTTCTATCCACATGACCCAAGCAACTTCACCCCTCGAGAAGCCGTGGATAATCAATTCAATGAAAGTGCTCTCTTCATCATCCAAGATGCAATCCTTCCCGAAGATCTCCCTCATCTTCGTCCTCATGCCATGGCTAAAGACGCATGGGAATGTGTTGTGTCTCTCTATCGAGGAAGTGCTAGCATTCAACGCTCCAACTATGAAGTGGTGCAAGATGAAGCCGATGAGTTTGCAATGAAAGAAGATGAAGAACCTCGTGAGCTCTTTCGAAGAGTGACCAAACTCGCGGTCGCACTCCGAGATCATGGGAGCAAGGACATGGATGGCAATTGGATCAAGCGCAAGTTCCTCAAGGCCATGATGCCCTACAACAAGGCCATGTCCTCCGTCATTCGTCAAATACCGGACTTCCACTCCATAACCTCAGGTGAAGTGTTGGATGAGTTCGTTGCAATGAGCATCTTGGACAAGACCGCCGACAATGCGGTGCTCCGTTCTCAAAGGGAAAAGAAGCCCAATCTTGCCTTGAAGGTCAAGGTTAGTGTGGAAGAAGAAGAAGAAGAGGAAGATGAGAAGAGCAACCCCGAAGACACGAAGTATGATTATCATGAGCACATGGCTCTTGCCTCAAGACAATTTTGGAGTAAGAAGAATACAAGACCCAACTTCAACAAGAACAACTCAAGTGGCCTCAAGGGCAAGCAACGAGTTAGAACTTGTTTCAACTGTGGCAATGTGAGCCATTTCGTTGCGGATTGTCCTTACGAGAAGCGGGAAGACAATGGTGGCAAGTTCATCCGAAAAGACAAAGCCAAGTCCTTCCCCAACAAGAACAACTTCACCAAGAAGACTCCTTCTCGCGGGTTGGTGGTTCAAGAAGAATACCGTGAGGATGATGATGATGATGAAGATAGTGAAGCAATGGCCATTGCATCCGTTGCCATTGTCACAACTCCACGGGTGTCTCTCTTCGATTCTCCTAACGAGAACATCACCGCCAAGTGCCTCATGGCTAAGGCCACCAACAAGGTAACCCCCAACATCAAAACCACAATTATTCCTAATCCTTCTTCAACGGATGGCTTTGATGATTGTAAAGGGTCTAATGAGGAGGTAAATGAATTTGAGTCCTTCATGAGTAAGCTCAAGGGAAAATCCAAGAAGCACTTCGTTGCTCTCTTGGAACAACTTGGTGAAGCCAATGACATGATCGAGGCTCATGAAGAAACCATCTCTAAGATGGAAGGTCATAGTCGTGACTATGCCGATGAGATATCGGATCTCTCTAATGCTCTTGAGGAAGAGCGTGGGCATCGTTTGGCTCTTGAGGAGTCACACAACGATGACCATGCCAAATTAAAGAAAGATCTTGATCATGCTCTTGTTGTGTCTTGTGTTCTAACTTCCGAGAAGGCTAAGCTTGGTGTTGATCATGATAGACTCAAGGAGGAGTTTGATGTACTTTACAAGGCCCATAAAGTCTTGAAAGGTGCTCATGCAAACCTCAAGGAGTCTCATGCTCAACTCCAAGTTAAGCTAACCAAGGAAAAGGCCACATTTCCTCACATGGTCTTGATTGATAATGCAAATGCTACTAACCCATGTTGTGAGCATGTGCATCTTGTGGAGGAGAATGTCAAGTTGAAGGAACAACTCGAGAAAGGTCTTGTGTCATGCATACAAGGCGAGAATAACCTAAATGACCTTTTGAGCAATCAAAAGGAAGTTGTGGGCAAGGAGGGAGTTGGGTTCTCACCCAAGTCCTAGAACAAGAAGAAGAACAAGGAGAAGAATAACAAGACCAATCGACCTCCCCCGCTCAAGCAAACCTTTGTGAAGGAGGGACAGGGTGCTCCTAAGGAGAAGAAGAACAATGCGAAGAGTGGTGATGCCAAAGAGCGTAAAGCCATCTCTCCGAACAAAGCCGACGACTTTAACCCCTCTTATGTGTTGTGCTGTGCTAGTGATGGGCATGTTTATGCTAAATTTGTTGGTTCTTCTGATGAGTACATTGAATGGTCTATTTGGGTTCCTAAGACCCTTGTTACTAACATCAAAGGACCCATTACTCAATGGGTACCTAAAACCAAGCATTGATCTCTTGTAGGTGTTTGCTTCCGATGGGGGGTCATTGTTGCTCGATAGTGGAGCAACAAATCATATGACCGGGAGCAAGGACTTGGTGGTGGACGTGCACAAGATTCCATCTATGCCCACCAATGTCGAATGGGGTGATGCCTCACATTCTAAGGTATTGGGTCTTGGCAAGGTTATCATTTCTCATGATCTAACGATCGAGAAAGTCATGCTTGTTGAGTCCCTTGCGTTCAATTTACTTTCCATTCGTCAACTCGCACTCATGGGCTTTGCCACCTTCTTTGATATTGATACCGTGGCCCTCTTGTGGAGCAAGACTCTTAAAGTAGCCATTGTTGGGCATGTCGAGAACGGTCTCTATGTGATTAACTTTTCGGAGCAACCCACTAAGACCGCGACATGCCTAATGGATAAAGTTGATGTGGGATGGCTTTGGCATCGCCGTTTAGCCCACATCAATATGAGATCTTTGCAAAGTCTTCTCAAGGGGGACCATGTCCGTGGACTAACGAATGTTAGTTTTGCCAAAGATCATGCTTGCAGTGCTTGTATCGAAGGAAAGCTTCATGAGATGGCTCACCCTCCCACGACTATCATCTACTCGAAGAGACCCTTGGAGCTCCTGCACATGGACCTCTTTGGGCCTCCATCCTTTGATAGTCTTGGGGGTAGAAAGTATTGCTTGGTGATTGTGGATGATTATTCAAGATACACTTGGGTATACTTCTTCAAGAGGAAGAGTGAGACTCAACAAACCATCATCGACTTTGCAAATGAAGCTCAACGTCAACATAATGCAAAGATCTTGACAATAAGAAGTGACAACAGCACTAAGTTCAAGAACTACACCTTGGATGAGTTTCTTAGTGATGAGGGGATCAAGCATCAATATTCTGCACCATATACCCCTCAACAAAATGGTGTTGCGGAGAGGAAGAACCGGACGTTGATGGATGCGGCAAGGACCATGATGGCGGAGTTAAGTCTCCATACAACTTTTGGGCCGAAGCCATCAACATTGCATGTCATGGATCCAATCGGCTCTATCTCCGCAAAGGCTTGAACAAGACTCCTTATGAGATACTCACCGGGAACAAGCCCAATCTCAAGTACTTCCGGGTGTTCGGGTGTAAGTGTTTCATTCTCAAGAAAGGAGTTCGTTTGTCTAAATTTGAGGCTAGAGCTTATGAGGGCATATTTGTTGGTTATGCTACAAACTCTCATGCTTACCGTGTTCTCAACAAGTCCAATGGACTCATTGAGGAGACGTGTAACGTGGAGTTTGAGAAAATAACGGCTCCCAAGTGGAGCAAAGTGGTACTTGTGATGTAGGTGATGAATTTCCTCCCCAAGCCATAAGAAGAATGGGTATTGGTCATATTCTACCCATTGAGGAACCCCTTGTGGCCTAAGGAGAAGGACAATGCTCCACTCCAGTGGAGCCTTCACCTACTCAAGACCCACACGCTTCTGAAGAACAAAGTGTAGGCCCTCAACCTCGGGAACAAGACCAAGGGTAAGATCAATCTCAAGATGGTGGTGAACCTCCAAATGATGCCCAAGGTCAAGTTCTCCCCCTCGAGCAAGCTCAAGATCAAGAACAAGCTCAAGACGACGCTCAAGATGATCAAGTGAACCCTCCTCCTTCCACATCCGAGGAGGAATTAGAGCATCGTGCCGCGAAGATTGCTTCCAAACTCACCACCAAAGGTCATCTCATGGAGAATGTGGTTGGAAGCCTAAGAAAGGGGGTAAGCACTCGTAGACAATTAGCAAACTATTGTGAACATCACGTGTTTGTCTCTTGTGTTGAACCCCATAAGGTCTATGAGGCGCTCGAAGACTCGGATTGGCTCAATGCCATGCATGAAGAAATCAACAACTTCAAGTACAACAAGGTGTGGAGGTTGGTGCCAAGGCCTTCGGGGAACCATAACATCATTGGAACCAAGTGGATCTTCAAGAACAAGCAAGATGCTCATGGGAACATCATTCGCAACAAGGCAAGATTGGTAGCACAAGGCTACTCCCAAGTCGAGGGTATCGACTACGGTGAAACCTTTGCTCCCGTTGCTCGCCTTGAATCCATTCGTTTGTTGATTGCTTATGCTTCCCATCACAACTTTAAGTTGCAACAAATGGATGTGAAAAGTGCTTTTCTTAATGGTCCCATTAATGAGTTGGTTTATGTCAAGCAACCCCCTGGGTTCGAGGATCCTTACTTCCTGGATCATGTGTATCAACTCGATAAGGCACTCTATGGCCTTAAACAAGCCCCACGTGCGTGGTATGACCACCTTACCGAGTTGTTACAAGATCGTGGATTTGAAGTTGGGCAAATCGATCCCACTCTTTTTACTAAGAAGGTCAAAGGGGAGTTGTTTGTGTGCCAACTATATGTTGATGACATTATCTTTGGTTCCCCTAACAAAGCTTTCAATGAAGAATTTGCCGCTCTCATGACCTCTAAGTTCAAGATGTCTTCGATGGGAGAGTTGAAGTTATTCCTTGGTTTTGATATCAAACAAAGAAGAGAAGGTACCTTCATCAACCAAGCCAAATACACTCAAGACATGCTTAAGAGATTCAAGCTAAGTGATGTCAAGCCGGCCTCTACTCCGATTCCCACCAAGTGCCAACTTGACATTGATCCCAATGGTAAAGCGGTGGATCAAAAGGTATATCGCTCTATGATTGGTTCCTTGCTTTACCTTTGTGCATCTAGACCGGATATCATGTTGAGTGTGGGAATGTGTGCACGGTTCCAAGTTGCACCAAAGGAAAGCCACTATGTGGCGGTCAAGTGAATCTTTCGATATTTGGCTCATACCCCAAACTTCGGCCTATGGTACCCAAGAGGAGCTAACGTAAAGCTTGAAGGATTCATGGATTCTGATTGGGCAGGAGACAAGGTGGATAGGAAGTCCACTTCCGGAGGGTGCCAATTTCTTGGTTGCTCTTTGGTAAGTTGGTCTTCTAAGAAGCAAAGTTGTGTATCTCTCTCGTCCACCGAAGCAGAATATGTGGCGACCGGTAGTTGTTGTGCACAACTCTTATGGATGAGGCCAACTTTAAAGGAGTACGGTGTCATTTGTGACAAAGTGCCTCTTTGGTGTGACAATGAAAGTGCCATCAAGATTTCTCTCAACCCGGTGCAACACTTCAAGACGAAGCATATTGAGATCCGGTATCACTTCATCCGGGATCACATTAGGCGAGGGGAGATCAAGCTCAAGTATGTCAACACTCATGATAACCTTGTAGATATTTTCACGAAGCCCTTGGATGAAGCAAGATTTCGCGAGTGAAGGCATGAGCTAAATATCATTGATTTGAGCAATGTGACTTGAACCCGTGCACCCCCCACTACACTCAACTTGTTGTCTAGTTTAGATGTAGGCATGGACATAAGGGGAGTGTTGTTCTCTCAATGAACTCTCCCTCCCCCCATTATGCATAAATTGATCTAGTCTTTCACTTTAACCATATTTGTATGGTACTAGTGCTTCAAGGACGAGTTTTGGACATGGGTCCAAGGTTAAAATCTTCGCGACACCATACCCCTTGACTCAAACATAGGTGGCCTCGGCCACCACCCTCTCTAGAAGAGGTGTGTTCTGGTCCGCTGTTAGTGTGTTTGTGGCCTTGTTGGTCTTTCCTCTTTCTTGGATGTGTTTTTCCCGTTCTTTTTGAGCTTAAGCCGTGTGTTTAGAGGCCCGTGGTTGCTGAGCGGTACTACCACTGGTGGTGTGCGGTACTACCGCCCACCAGCGCTGTACTACCGCTGCGAGGCGGGGGCAGGGGGTTATATCGGGGGTAGGGGTAGTTTTCTTCTCCCCCATACCCATTCGCTCACCCCCACAACCCTGTTCGTCTCTCCAGCAACCGGCGCCGCGGGAGGGCTCCGGTGGATCTCCCTCTCCGGGGCGCTCCTCTCCATTTCCTTCGGTGGAGTCGATCCCCACCTTGTCCTCTTGCCATGGATGCCGGTATTGCCCCCGTTCCCTCTTTCTTCTTGTCTAGATTTCCAATCTAGCATCTTAGGGGCAATAGTAGTTGCATCTCTAGATTTTTGGCCAAATCTAGGCTTGAGTAGGATGGAGAAGGCTTCTAGGCAGTTTGGATTGGTGTTTGGTAGGAGTATTTTTGAATTTGGTAGGATGGTAGTGCCTGATCTGACCACGGCAGTAGGAAACTGATGTTTCCCGTCTCAAGCGGTACTACCGCTCCCCCTGGAGCGGTACTACCGCTTGGAGCGGTACTGCCGCTCACAGGCCGCGGTACTACCACTCTCTACCAGTTTCTACCATACTTCTACTAATCAGTGATCCTTTTTGGTTGTGTTTGGTGGCTTATGCTTGTTCTTTCTGGTTGTTTGCGTGTTCGTGTGTGTGGTTCCAGGTGATGAGCTTCCTGAGCATCAGGCTCGGCGTGTCAACCCTGGTCGTGCCACGTCCAAGCGGTACCGTACAACTGAGTCTGCAGGAGGTTCCTCAAGTGCTGCTCCTCCACCCCAACTCCAGAAGAAGCCTGGTGTCAAGCCAAAGCCAGGTAAAACTGTGCCAGAAATGCCAGCCAAGGAGTTCTGGGAAAGACGTCGCCGCAACCCCTATGAGGCAGACCAAGATCCCACTTTGGTCAACCGTCCGTTCTGGAACAGGTTTCAGTTTGCCATCTTCTTTGATGTTCTCAAGGCCAAGAAGAACCTCTATGTTAACGTGCACTCCATCGACACCGACCATATGGAGAAGGATCCTGATTACTTTGGTGAAGCTCTTCAGATGTGCACTCAACTGAACATTCTTGGTGTCATGCAATTCAATAAAGATTATGATGCTGATATTGTGGCCCAATTCTATGCCACGGTTCATCTCGGGACTGATGAGGACATGACACTAACTTGGATGACCAATGGCAAGTTGCTTTCAGTCAAGTGGAAGGCGTTCATGGAATTGATTGGGGTGGAAGATCAAGGGCTTGCGTCTCCTGTCGGCTTTCGTCCACACCGCAACACCTCCGCCACTCAGAAGCAAGCTCTATGGCCGTATTGCACTTTGAGGATCAACCCTGAGATGAAGAAGGAAACATATGAGCTTCCTGCCTTTCTGGACATTCTTCACCGTGTCTTCCGTGAGACTCTTTTCCCTCGCATCGGGAATCTGGATATGGTCCATTCTTATCTCGTGGACATGCTTCTCTTCTGCCAGCGTGAGAAGGAACGAAACACCGGAGAGTCCCTGGATATATCCCATGTTATGTGGTCTGAGCTGTTATCTGCTATCTCCGAGCGCAAGTGCCCGATTATGGTCCGTTCGTCATGCTGTTTATTGAGTAGGCCTGGGGTCATGTCTATCCCAAGGTGATGCTAGAGACCGGGGAGTTGGTTTCTCACGACGTCAAGCGTCTGAGGAAGAAGAACAACTGGGGCTCTCAGGTCCCTAAATCTGGAGTTCCTTCGTCTGCCACTGCCATGGAGACCGAGCAGGAGGCTGAGGCTGAGGTTGAGGATGATGATGACTATGTGCCTTCTTCAACAGAGCCCTCTTGGGCAAAGAAGCTCAAGCTCAAGATGAAGAAGCTGTTCTGCATGGAGGCTCACGGTCAGTACATGACTCATGTGGGTGAGAAGAAGGCCCGTCGTCGTCACAAGGAGCTCTTGCGTTAGCTGGGTGCCACCGTTAACAGTGGATATGAGGACCAGCTTACTGAGGAGGAGGAGTGGATTCAGCAGCACTGCCCGTGGACCGATTCTGATGCCGAGCACTTCCCGACTGACGATGGCGGCGAAGACGATCCCGCTGAGATCTGATTCTCTTGCTATCACCTGGAGCTGTAGCAACACTCCCTCTCCTTTTTGGTGTCTCGATGCCAAAGGGGGAGAGAGTTTAGGGATTTGTGTTGTGTTTTCTGTCGTTTGTGTTTTCTCGCGTTTGCCTGGTTTGGCTTGTGTCTGGTTTGTGTCAGTGAGACCTAAGTTCTAGTCATATGGTGTGAGACATACGCTACCTTATCTTTCGAATATCTTTATCTATGTCTATCTAGCTTATCTATCTAGCTTATGAGTTGCATGCTTATCCTGTTATCTATGTTGCTCTCATATATCATGCTTAGGTAGTTGGTCTCTAAAATGTAGGGGGAGCGTTGATCCTGGTATCTGTGTCGTGCAGTCCAAAGCACTTATCTAGACAGCACACATCCAGGGGGAGCCTTTCTACATTTTAGGATGGTGGGGCTTTGCGCCGATCCTACATCTTCCCTGTTTGTGCAAATCCCGTATCGTCATCAATCCACCAAAAAGGGGGAGATTGTAAGGGCATATTTATCCCCAAGATGTTTTGGTGATTGATGACAATGCTTTTGCGAACTAATCGTGTGCGTTGAGTTCTTTCAGAGATTCATCCTTTGGCACGAGACGATTACTTCCCCTCGGTGTTTTATTCAAGACGGTGTAGCTCCTTTCGTTTCTCTGCTAGTGGTCTAGTTTTGTAGGAGTCACCGTACTATCAAGAGGGGATCCGCTTTGGTAAGGCTAGGGTGGAATCAACACGTACACATCCTTATCACACCCGCTGCTTCTTTCCGCTTCATTGGAGCTATCTTTCCTTAATCTGTGCCTGCCTGTCCTGTCCCAGCGGTAGTACCGCGGTCTTAAGCGGTAGTACCGCCGAAGCTTGTCAAGCGGTAGTACCGCTCCCCGAGCGGTAGTACCGCTTGTGAGCTTCGGCCGTAGTACCGCAGTAGTTCCGGGCTACTACCGCCTGGATTCTCGACTGCTGTTTTTCGTGTCGGGTTTTACGGTACTAGTAGCGGCAGTAGGGGCGGTAGTACCGCTCCAAGCGGTAGTACCGCCTATACTTCCGCGGTAGTACCGCTCTGGGGCCAGGACCCTGCATCCCTCGTCAGCACGGCAGTACCACTGGGAGGGAGCGGTAGTACCGCTTATCAGCGGTAGTACCGCCCTGCCCAAGCGGTAGTACCGCTCTGTGCATGGCTGGTTGGTGGGTAACGGTTGGATTGTTTCCCCCACTATATAAAGGTGTCTTCCCAAAGTTTACTCACCTCTTCCCCCAAAAGCTCCATTGTTGCTCCAAGCTCCATTTTCGCCCGATCTCTCTCCTTAGCCAATCAAACTTGTTGATTTGCTCGGGATTGGTTGAGAAGGCCCCGATCTACACTTCCACCAAGAGAAATTTGATTTCCCCACTTATCCCTAGCGGATTTTGTTACTCTTGGGTGTTGAGCACCCTAGATGGTTGAGGTCACCTCAAAGCCATACTCCATTGTGGTGAAGCTTCGTGGTGTTGTTGGGAGCCTCCAAGTGTTGTGGAGATAGCCCCAATCTTGTTTGTAAAGGTTCGGTCGCCGCCTTCAAGGGCACCAATAGTGGAATCACGCCATCTCGCATTATGTGAGGGCGTGAGGAGATTACGGTGGCCCTAGTGTCTTCTTGGGGAGCATTGTGCCTCCACACCGCTCTAATGGAGACGTACTTCCCTTTAAAAGGAAGGAACTTCAGTAACACATCCTCGTCTCCACCGGCTCCACTCTTGGTTATTTCGTTCCTTTACTTTTGCAAGCTTACTTGTGTTGTATCTATTGCTTGCTTGTGTTCTAGTTGTCTTCGCATCATATAGGTTTTCCACG
Organism: Triticum aestivum; assembly: GCF_018294505.1. NCBI lineage: Eukaryota > Viridiplantae > Streptophyta > Magnoliopsida > Poales > Poaceae > Triticum > Triticum aestivum. The sequence goes on along the minus strand of NC_057813.1, from coordinate 710,746,434 downwards.
TAGTTGCACATCTAGACAACCTATTTTGTTGCAAGGTTTACATTGTTAAAGAAAAGCTTAAAAATTGTTAGTTGCCTATTCACCCCCCCCTCTAGTTAACCATATGGATCCTTTCAGGTAGGACATCATCATAATGTGCACAATGTGATCAAGGAGTTGATCACGGGATAATGTGTTACGGAACGAGTAAAGAGACTTGCTGGTAACGAGATTGAACAAGGTATCGGCATACCGACGATCGAATCTCGGGTAAGTACTATACCGGTAGACAAAGGGAATTGTATACGGGATTGATTGAATCCTTGACATCGTGGTTCATCCGATGAAATCATCGTAGAACATGTGGGAGCCAACATGGGTATCCAGATCCCGTTGTTGGTTATTGGCTGGAGAGTTGTCTCGGTCATGTCTGCATGGTTCCCGAACCCGTAGGGTCTACACACTTAAGCTTCGATGACGCTAGGGTTATAGGGAAGGTATGTACGCGGTTACCGAATGTTGTTCGGAGTCCCAGATGAGATCCTGGATGTAACGAGGAGTCCCAGAATGGTCCAGAGGTGAAGATTGATATATTGGACGAAGGGTTTTGGAGTCCGGAAGTGTTTCGGAGGTACCGGGTGATGACCAGCATGACCGAAAGGTGTTTCGAGAGCCCAGGCAAGTGTTGGGGGGGGATTCATGGGCCAAGGGGAGGGGGCAAACCAGCCCACTAAGGGGTTGTGCGCCCCCCCCCCCTCACCTATTCCCATGTGACCAGGGGGTTTGGGGCGCCCCATCTAGGGTTCCCACCTCCTGGCTTGGGGGCCAAGTCACCCAAAGGGGAGATCCCATCTGCCCTGGCCGCCGCCCCCCCCTAGGGGAAACCCTAGGGCGCCACCCCCTCTCCCTTCCCCCTATATATAGTGGAGGTTTTGGGGCTGCCCAACAGATGAGTCTCTCTCTCCCAAGGCGCAGCCCTACCTCGCTCCCTCCTCGTCTCTCGTAGTGCTTGGCGAAGCCCTGCTGGAGTACCGCGCTCCTCCACCACCACCACCACGCCGTCGTGCTGCTGCTGGACGGAGTCTTCCCCAACCTCTCCCTCTTCCCTTGTTGGATCAAGGCATGGGAGACGTCATCGGGCTGCATGTGTGTTGAACGCGGAGGCGCTATTGTTTGGCGCTTAGATCGGAATCAACCATGATCTGAATCGCTATGAGTACGAATCCTTCATCCGCGTTCTTGTAATGCTTCCGCTTAGCGATCTACAAGGGTATGTAGATGCACTCCCCTTCCCCTCGTTGCTAGATTACTCCATAGATTGATCTTGGTGATGCGTAGAATTTTTTTGAATTTCTACTACGTTCCCCAACACGAACTGCTTCTCGTTCCTCTAGCTTTTGTACCCTTGTGTGCAGCTCCTGCAGTTCGCTCTGCTCCAATTTCCTCCTCTTCTCTTGGCATTTGTAACCGCCTGCGTCTGGAAACCCAGCCTTCCACGGAATGGAGCCTGGCATGCCTCGTGTCCATCCAGGGTGCTCAGGATTCCCGAGGGCCATTGTGAGCTTGTCCTTCTCTCTGTCTGGAACGAATGTCCCTTCCTGCACTGCAGCGATATAGTCCTGAAGCTTTGTGACGGGTATTCGCAGTTGCTCGCTCGTCCAAACGCACTTCCCTGTTACAGGGTCCAAGGTTCCACCAACCCCGAAGAACCAAGTCCTTGAACGGTCTGGCCAGTTCAATTTCTCTGGTTCGACCCCTTTATCAAGCAGGTCATTCTCAGCCTTGGCCCACAACGGCCGGGCTTTGAGGTAGCCACCTGACCCCGTGCGATGGTGATGCTCCTTCTTTGCAACATTTATCTTGTTTGTCGCTGACATCTTCTTACTCCTCTCCAATGTCTTGTTGGCCACAAATGCGTCACATTGATCTCTGAGCTTCTCATACCAGCCGATGAATTCTGGTGTCTTTTCTTTGTCAAAAAACTTTGCTTTCAGCTCATTCTTCCACCTCCTGAATAAATCTGCCATCTTCTTGAGAGCACAGGACTTGATCAATGGCTCTATAACTGGATCTGCGGATCCTCGTCTTCCGGTAGGGTGAAATTTACCTTCAGCGCTTTCCAAAGATCCTCTTTCTGTCTATCTTCGACAAAAGAAACTTGAAGCTCTTCCTTCTTAGGCTGATTCCATAGCTCGATGCTGATCGGGATCATGTCCCTAACAAGAACCCCGCACTGAGAAGTAAATGCGTCCTTGGTCTGGAGGGGTTCAATCGGTTGGCCATCGTGTGCGATTGCTGTGATCGTCAACCTTTCATTCGAGCGCAACTTTTTCTTCGGGCCTCGTCTCTTTACCGAAGTTGTGCCCGATCCAGAGGGCTAGAAAAACGAAGAAAGACAAGAGTTAATATGTGTAGATACCAAAACAATGAATGCATCAATTAGCTAGTCAGCAAATGCTTAATTAATATATATACCTGGCCGGACTTTGTTCAGTCACCGGAGCCGTCATCACGGTCTCCTTCTTGCACCGGCATTCAGCCACCGTAGCCTGCTTCACCCTCTCCTTCCAAACCATCGGTTTCATTGAGATACGACATGACATCACCTCCGGCTGCGATTATGTCCCCCAACACCTGTTTCGCTTCCTCGTCTCGGCCGTGCTCCATAGTTTCTGCAAGTATTACAACATGGAAATTATTATACAAACATGACAGACGGATACATTAGTGGAAAACGTAGACCTGACTATAGCTAATCACAACAAGGAATTATATTAATTAATGGCCTCGATGCTTCTCTAGGGTTTGGGGTGGCCTCGGCAACGCTTCAAAGGTTCGGGGTGGCCTGGACGACAACGCTCTTTTAACTTGGTAAATTTGGGTGGCCTCGGCAGCGCTTCTAGGGTCTAGTGTCAAACGATTCAACAAACCCATGTCTTCATCATTAGGCGAAAGTAACAGGTGCATTATGGTACGAAGCTCTCCAAAGTTATTTTGGAACAGAATCCCAGATAGGATAATTCACTTTTTGTTACAAAGTACAGCAAGAGCCTTCCGAATATCGCTATTTGGAAGGCCTTTGCTAAAATTTGTACCAAAAGGCGGATTATCCTATCCGGGACTCCGTTCCAGAATAACTTTGAAGAACTTCGTACCATCATGTCCCGGTTACTTCCAGCTAATGATGAAGCCATGGATTTCTTCAATACTTTGACACTAGGCAACCTCTCGACCCCTCGGCGATCCTCGACCCTCGAACCCTCGACTCCTCGACGACCCTCGACCCTCAAACCCTCGGCCCCTCGACGACTCTCGACCCTCGAACCCTCGGCCCCTCGACGACCCTCGAACCCTCGACCCTCGACCCTAGAACCCTCGAACCCTCAACCCTAGAACCCTAGAACCCTAGAACCCTCGAACCCTCGACCCCTCGACCCCTTCCCCCCTCCTCATGTCGAAGTTATCAGGGAGGGGGTATATCGACCCCCCTCACATGGAAGTTATCGGGGAGGTGGTATATCGACAACGACATACCCGATAAAAAATAAGAAGAGGAAGAAGAAGAGAAAAAAGAGGAGAAGAAGAAAGGAATAGAGAGAGGAGAAGATCGAAGAAAAAAAAGAAAAAAAAGAGGAGAAGAAGAAAGGAATAGAGGTGAAGAAGAAGAAAATAGAAATTACTCTATTCTTTTCTTCTTCTCTTCTATTCCTTTCTTCTTCTCCTCTTTTTTTTTCTTTTTTCATTTCTCCTCCTCTTCTTCCTCTCCTCTTCTTCTCCTTTTTCTACTCCTTATTCCTCTTCTTAATTTCCTTTTTCCACTCCTTCCTTTTCTTCTTCTTCCTTCTTCCTTCTTCCTCTTTTCTTCCTTTTCCTTATTTTACTTTTTCCTCTACACTAACCTAAAATCGACATCTACTAATTAACAACCTAAATAAAAAAATTAATACATATATAAAAACAATTATATGAAAAAAAATCATATACACAAAAAAATATCATATGAAAAAAACAACATATGTACATATATGAAAAAACATCGGAAGCCGCCGGACCGTGGGGCGGTG
>NC_057813.1:710741368-710742381 GCF_018294505.1 Triticum aestivum | reverse complement strand
GCGGCGACGGTGTCGGGGCGGCGCGGGGAGGTGACAGCGACAACGCGGGGTGGTGACGGCGTGGGGCGCGGGCGGCGACGGCATCGGGGCGGCGGGGGGAGGTGATGGCGACGGTGTCGGGATGGTGACGGCGTGGGCAACGGCGGCGGCGTCGGGGCCGGTGAGGGCGGGCGACGACGACGATGATGGTGGGGGCAGCGGGGGATAGCGACAGCGTCGATGGATTGCTCGATCGGGCAGCCTGGCGGCGTTGTCGGGGATAACTGACAGATGAAATCTGAAAAATGCTAAGTGTTGCCTTATATAGCAAAGCTATTGATCCCGGTTGGTGGCACCAACCGGGATAATAACCCCCCTTTAGTCCGAGTTGGTACCACCGACCGGGACCTAAGGTCTGTTTTCAGCAGCCCAAAGGGCAGGAAGCAGAGGACTTTGGTCCCGGTTGGTGGCACCACCGGGGCTAGGGGGGGCATTGGTACCGGTTCGTGGCACCAACCGGGACCAATGCCCCCCTTTAGTCCCAAGTGGTGCCACCAACCGGGATCAAAGGCCCTGTGCTGCCCGTGTCGCGCCAAAATTTAGTCCCACCTCGCTAGTTGAGAGAGCTCGGGAGTGGTTTTATAAGCGCTGCTGCGCCCACCCTCTCGAGCTCCTCTCAACTGCAGGCTTTCGGGCCTAACCTGTTAGTGTGTGCCTATGGGCCTACAGGGCCTGCTGCGTGCCTGAATCCGGGCCAATGATTGGGTTTCTAGTCGTATTCAGGCCGTGGTGGCCCAGTAGGTGGCACTTTTTTTGCTTTATTTATTTTATTTTGTTTCTACTTGCTGTTGCTATTTTTATTTATTTTATTAAAGTATATTTATTTTACTTTATTAAAGTTTATTTTGTTTCTACTTATTTATTAAAGTTTATTTTGTTTCTACTTATTTATTAAAGTGTATTTTGTTTCTACTTATTTATTTTCTTTTCTTTTTTCCTTTTTATTTATTTTATGATTTTTTTTGCTTTATTTA
>NC_057813.1:710730766-710740951 GCF_018294505.1 Triticum aestivum | reverse complement strand
TCATTTTTTGCTTTATTTATTTTATTTTGTTTCTACTTACTGTTGCTATTTTTATTTATTTTATTAAAGTTTATTATTTTACTTTATTAAAGTTTATTTTATTTCTACTTATGTATTAAAGTTTTTTTGTTTCCACTTATTTATTTTATTTTGTTCCTACTTATTTAGGCATCTCATTTGTACCGGTTCGTGGCATGAACCGTGACTAAAGGGCAGCCTTTGGCTTCGGTTGAAGCCACCAACCGGGACCAATGGTGGTGGACCAGGAGCGAGGCCCATTGGCCCCGGTTCGTCCCACCAACCGGGACCAAAGAGGCCAGACAAACCGGGACCAATGCCCCCACGAGGCCCGGCAGGGCCCCTGGCCTCATGAATCGGGACCAATGAGCCCATGGCTCCCGGTTCATGACTAAACCGGGACTAATGGGCTTATCTGGCCCGAACGTAAGCCCTGTTTTCTACTAGTGGCATATGATTTCCATGAGGGTATGCTTGTCACCATGCATCTTGGTGATCCTGACATCGACGAAGACAATATGGACATTTGGGTCCTTGTTGATATGCTTTCAATTCTACCGCTATGTGATTTTCTCAAACATAGTTATTAAGTAATTTATATTGTTTATTTCAAAATAGTTGATAACTTATTTGCATTGATAGTTTATTTTCATTCTTCAAAGAATGTGCGGAAGATGGTAGACAGAACCTACTACACCAATGGCGCAGAATTAACTTATCAGGAGAAAAATCATCTGATCTCATTTATTAATGATCTTAATAATTACAATATCTATTATCAAACTCCTGCACATTATGGTCAATATGTGCCACTAGTGCATGTGTTGAACTACGGTAACATCCATGGAGATGGCATGATAAGATTTTTTTACTACTACAACATCCGTGCATCTTTTGCATAAATTCTTCTAAAACTAAAATACATTGCTAACTACGAAGTTATTACTATGTTTTTCAACAGAAAATCCCGAAGGTTTGCGTGCCTCATCTGATGTTTCCGAAAGGTCGCCTTGATGTTATGAGCTTATGGCCAGGTCATCCTACGCATCACTGCAGTTCATACTAGATTTCGAAAACCGATGAAGACATGGCAATCAAAGATTGAAAAAATGTATGGTCACTCATAATGGAGAGTCAGGGCCTATCTTGTTTTATGCTATTTTACCTAAGAGAAGGTAGTAGGTCCTATGAGAGAGGAGTAGGTCCTAGGTACAATGTGTTATTATGTGCTATAATGTGTTAGAGTTGATGATGATGATCATGAGGAGTTGCTATATGACAATGAGGAGTTGATATATGGCAATGATGATCATGAAGAGTTGTTATATGACAATGATGTATTATGAAGATAAGTTGTTAATGATATGATGATGATTTATTACATCACTGGGTGAAAGAACTGTGGATTAGTTTCAAGTGGATGGATCCATCCACTTGAAACTAATACACGGTTCTTTCATCCAGTGGTGTAATAACTCATTATGATGTAAAAACAATCTCTAAATTGCTAGTGTATGAAAACCTTGTATAATGGTGTATTAATATGACATAAAATGAAAAAGAAATAGAATACGGAACAATAGTAGTAGCGAGGGCACAAAGGCACGCTACTAGTATTTAACAGTAGCGCTTTGTTCAAAAGGCGCTACTACTAAGTACGCATAGTAGTAGCATGTGTAGACCAACGCTACTGCTAACCTTTAGCTGTAGCGCCGCACCCCGCGCTACTAATAGGCCAAACACCCACGCTACTGCTAGGCTTTTCCCTAGTAGTGTTTGTAGGGGTGGATAGTGATGGCCTGAGTGGAGGACTCGCGCTCTTCTGGCATGAGTCATTTGATGTGTAGATTCTTGACAAAGAAGAGAGGTATATTGACGTGTTGATCCGAACTCGAGCTGATTCTGAGCAGTGGAGACACACGAGTGTATATGGAGAACCCCGCGTAGAGAACAGACACATGATATGGACAAGTTACAAAGGTTAAAGTCAGTTAATGACCTTGCTTGGTTGGTTATGGGGGATTTTAACGAAGCACTCTGAAGCTTTGAGCACATGTCATGAACACCAAGGCTGGAAGGACAGATGGTGGCTTTTAGAGATGCGCTGGAAGTATGCCAACTGGTCGACTTGGGCTTCTCTGGTGTCCCATTTACATACGATAACAAGAGGCATGGAGCAGCAAATGTCAAGATTAGATTGGACAGGGTCGTTGCGACTGCAGCATGGTGACATCTCTTTGCCCTTTCATCAGTGGTGTGTGTGCCCTCGCCATGTTCGGATCACGTTGCCTTGTTGCTCAAGGGAGAACCAGACACTGGGTGCATGAAATCTCGGGTGCGTAGGTATGAAGTGTTCTGGGAGCGTGACGAGGGGCTTCCAAAAATCATAAAGGATGCATAGGCCTTAGTTGGAAACGTACAGAACATGGAACAGCTACAGGAAGCTCTGAGAAAGACAATGGATGCACTCAGACTTTGGAGTAGGAAATTTGGCAATGTTTCAAGGGAACTAGCAAAGTCACGTACACAGTTGGAACAACTAATGAACATGAACGAGCTACTCTACCAAGAGGAAATGTTATGGTTACAGAGATTACAAATTGATTGGCTAAATGAGGGAGACAGAAACACCAAGTTTTTTCATAGTAAAGCAGTGTGGAGGGCAAGGAAAAGTAAAATCCGGGAACTTGTGGATAGCATAGGCGTCGTACATTCGGATTTTGCCAGCATGAGTAATCTGGTAAAGGAATAGTTCCAAGGGATTTTTTCTACAGATCCAAACTTATGTGCTGATCCTGTCCTAGAACTCCTAGAGCCAAAAATATCAGATGCAGTTAATGATAGGCTCTGTATGCCGTTCTCGGATAAAGAAATATCTGACGCAATGTTCCAAATTGGGCCACTGAAGGTGCCAGGTCCGGAAGGATTTCCGGCTAGATTTTTTTAGCGAAACTGGAGCACGCTAAAGGAGAGTGTTGTGACCGACGTGAAGGAATTCTTCAGATAATGATACATTGATTGTGCTAATCCCTAAAATCCCTAATCCGAAGAGCTTGAAGGACTATAGACCTATAAGTTTGTGTAATGTAACTTATAAGGTCATATCTAAATGCTTGGTAAACCGTTTAAGGCCTGTTCTGGATGAGATTGTGTCTCCTGAACAAAGCGCCTTTGTGCCGGGGAGATTAATTACGGATAATGCTTTAATTGCCTTTGAGTGTATCCATTATATCAAGCAGGCAAAAGACCCCAGAAAGAGTTTTTGTGCATATACACTGGACCTTTCGAAAGCTTATGATAGGGTGGATTGGGCTTTCTTGAAGCAGGTGATGAAAAAGCTTGGGTTCTCTCAACGTTGGGTGGATTGGATTATGTCATGTATCACATCGGTGAGATATTCTGTCAAACTTAATGGGACCCCCTTGGATTCATTTGCACCGACGCGTGGGCTTCGGCAAGGTGACCCTCTTTCACTGTTCTTGTTTTTACTCATGGTGGATGGTCTTTTGGCTATCTTGAAACATGGTGTGGCAAATGGAGGGATTACTCCGGTCAAAGTTTGTAGAAGGGCGCCAGGTATATCTCATTTACTGTTTGAAGATGATACCCTGTTATTTTTTGAGGCGTCACAGGCACAAGCTGAAAGGATGCAAATTGCGCTAGAGACATATGGTACATCAGTAGGTCAATGCCTGAACTATGACAAATGCTCGATATTTTTTGGTGACTCTTGTCCCATGGCGGTTAAAGAGCAGGTTCGGACTGAGCTGGGTGTTACCAGTTTAACTTTTGAAGAGAGATACTTGGGTCTCCCTACACCTGATGGACGGATGTCCAAGGGGCGATTTCAGAACCTACAAATGAGTATGACTAAAAGATTAGTTCAATGGGGAGATGGTCTTTTTGCACATCCAGGAAGGGAAGAGTTGATCAAGTCGGTAGCCCAAGCACTGCCAACATATATGATGGGAGTCTTTAAATTTCCCTTTTCAGTTTGTGATGATCTTACTAGAATGGTAAGGAATTTTTATTGGGGGGCTGCTGAAGGAAAACGGAAAGTTCATTGGAAGAGTTGGAATGATCTGATGCAACCGAAAATTAAAGGGGGAATGGGTTTTCGTGATTTTCAGTTGTTTAAGTAAGCACTGTTAGCTCGGTAAGCTTGGAGACTAATTTCAAGACCATAAAGCTTGTGTGCCCAAGTACTTAAAGCTAGGTATTATCCTAATGGGAGGCTAGAAGATACAATGTTATTAGGTAATGCATCGTCGTCATGGCAAGCAATAAGCTACGGTGTAGAATTATTGAAGAAAGGGCTCCTATGGAGAATTGGTAATGGGAAGAGTATTCGTACATGGAGAGACAATTGGATACAGAAGCCGCACTCCTATAAACCCTTCTCTCTGCAGTGAAGGTGCCGTATAAGATTTGTGTCAGGTCTACTAACGTAGGACGGATCATGGAACTATGCACTACTGAGGAAATACTTTGCCATGGCGGATGTGTACGAAATTATGAAGTTACGCGCGAGCCCAGGCTCAGAGGATTGGTTGGCATGGGGACCGGGAAGATTGGGACATTTTTCTGTTAAAAGCGAGTATGAATTAGCCTTCGAGGAAGTTCATAGAGAAACAGCAGTGGCTTCGAGCACCAATCCTTCTGGAGAGCGAGCTTGCTGGAGTCACATTTGGACTTGCGCTATTCCTCCGATAGTGCGAAACTTTGCTTGGAGGCTAGCTACAAACTCCTTACCTTCTTGGCGGAGAAAGAACAGAATCGGGCTGGAAACATCCGAGGTTGCCCCTATCTGTGCAAGGGAGATTGAGGACAACTTTCACCCTTTTTTGGAGTGCCTGGGCGGTCGTCAATTGTATGCAAAGATGGCCTCGGTTTGGAGTTTGCCGGAGATGAACTCAATAGACAAAACATGGACTGAATGGCTATTTCAAGTTTTGGAGCCTCTGGGCCAGATTGCAAGATGTATGTTGCTAATGACCTTGTGGAGGATTTGGTTTGTCTGGAACGAAGTGGTACATAATAAACCTGCTCCGCCAGTGGAAGTTTCGGCTCGGTTCCTCCAAAGCTATTTAGACTCGATACTTGGTATTAAAAGAAACTAGTACATGGACCCAAGGAAAGGAAAGGCAGATATCACCTATGCCCAGGATCTTAATACACAGAACAATTTGCCAGATGTTGTTCCCTCAAGGTGGACGCCGCCACCAAGGGGTTGTGAAGTTAAATTGTGCGGGATCACATGGTGCGGATGGAGGAGCGGGAGCAGGAGCGATTCTGAGGAATGAAGAAGGCGCCATCATTTTTTTTTGCGCAGAAGGCTACACATGTGCCGAGATGTGTTAGAAGCAGAGGTAAGCGCCTTTCAGGAGGGTCTCTCCATGGCTATTCATCGGGGTAATACACAACACAGAGGAGCGGTCTGCGTGGTGGTGACCATACACCATGGCAACCCGGCTCCGACGGCGAGTGTTGTCCACCAGCCGGCAACAAGGACCTACAACTTTTTTCGAGAACACCTCGAGAGGGGCATGACCTACAACTTCAGAAGGATCTGCAACCTCATGCACATGCTAATTAGACTTAGCACATGTGCTTGCGATAAGGTATATATGGTCTTTCTGATCGAATTGCCATATTTATGTCATCTTGTGATCTCATGGGCAGTCGAGCGTGCATGCTTGCCAAACCTCAATTTTGTTGCTTGCAAAAGCCTCTTGTGAAGGTTTGTCAGACTTAATTCACCTCCTGCCTTCTCAGAATGGGAGATTTTAGAACGAAGGCTGAAGACGAGCCCGGCTTTGAATTAACGAAGCCATCAACCGGCCAGGAATTTAAGATACAAGGGTGCTGATCGACAGCTTACAACACAACACACACCACAAGGCACTAAGAAAAATATAAGATTGAAACACAGCCTGAAGTGGAGTCGCCCTACAAGAAGGGAAGCCCAAGGAAGGAGAACAGAACAACATCAAAGGACCCATAATGATAGAGCTGGGGTCAAAGGCAGTAATGAAGATGGTCCAGAGCAAGGAAGTGGATAGATCTATGCACGCCCAATTGGTGCTTGAAGTTAAGCAGCTAGTTGATAGTTGCAAGTCCTATATTACGTTTGGTAGTATCTCTCAAAATAGAACTACTTCTTGTTGGGCAAATTTTGCTAGAGCTTCTAGTAGAACTATGACCTGGCTTGGAGCAGGGCCTCCAAAGGTCCTGGAATTAGCATCAGACGATTGTAATTCTTCGTTGAGTGAGTAATACAAGTTTTTCTTCCCCGCAAAAAAAAAAAAGAGTTCATTCGCCAAACGACCTATGAGAAGGGTAGAATTTTAGAACAACTTCGAGTACGTAAACAATATTCACAATTTTATTTTATATTACCATCAATTGTGTTGAGTTTCATTCATATATATTGACCCCTTTCTTCAAATTAGATCCAACGGATGTGGGACGGTCTCCTACCAAAGGATCGCATACGAGCAATTCAAGAAGAATTGACTGGATTCTTACTTGAAGAGGTCATATCTAAAACCGGAGAATACCATTGGGAATTGGTAGGGAATTTTGGTTATTAGATATTAGGATTGTAAAAAGTTGACGACGAATGCCAAACAGTGTGAGATGTCCAAACGTGCCTCATGCAGTCCATAATTTTATTCTATTTTTTTCTGAATCTATATTCAGTGTTCTCAATTTTATTTCCTTCCTTGAATTCTCCTTCTTTATTTCCCAGGACAACTCCTTGATACCCAGGAAACTTAAAAACGTATATAAACTGGACGTATTGTCTGCAAGAAACCGAGGTGGGACTAAAGCAAACCAACCTTTGCATCTACTATCCAAACCGATATGGAGGTCTCCAGTCATGGTATTCCATTCAGGTCTGTAGCATTGAGATCATTGTCGTGTCTTGGTAACCATCATGATGTACAGCCTGGGAGATGACAGCCAACAATAGCAGCATCCATTGGAAATCCTGATCCAGTTTGGAATATTGAGGGCCTAACAAATATGAAGCATTTTAATTCATCTCATCAATCAGCTTATGTGCTAGCTGCCTGACAGCGGTGTTGCGAGAGAACACACACGCCATGTCAGACCCTGGCCTGCAAGACCATGCCCCTCACCGACCTCCATATCGCATCATACTCCATCAGCGATGGCGACTACCAGAGTCTAGCGCTGGGGCTGATGGCAACCATGTGCGCGCCGAGGGCGGCGGGCACCCGGGGACGCAGCGAGCATTGCCCCACCACCCCTCCTGCTCTTCCCAGAGTAGGTACCGGCGCGAGGTTCGCGGTGCGACACTCCCCTCCCCCATCAGGCGCCACGTCGCCGCGGCCAACCCACCACCTACCCCGGCCGTCGATGACGACTGCCTCGGCATCCTCGCCACCACCACCGTCGTGTCCACCCTGCCAGGTCAGACCCAGTGGGGGAGCTAGCAACTTGTCGAAGCCTGGGCATGACGCAAGCTAAAATTTACTTAGGTCTATCAACACCACAAGTATCATATATTTAGGTAAACATGTGTAATATACACACTAATATTTCATACATCATATAAATAAATTAAAACATGAGATATAGTACCAAAAAAAAGTTCAATCTCCCATGTTCATCCTTGTGCACAGATGAGAATGTACTAAAAATAGATAATGTATACGATACAAAAAGTATATTGTTAGATTTGTATTTGAAACAGATTTTCATGGCATAGTTCTTGTGACATATAGTTTACATATTATTTTTTAAATGCATGGTAAAACTTCGGCCCAAATTAAAAGGGGGCCTAATAAACCCAGACGACGGGAGTACAAAATAAAACACATTATCAAATTATAAAATTTTCATTGAAATGAAGTAAAAAAAAGGATTCTACAAGATACAACACATTACCAGATTATAAAATTTTCATTGAATTGAAGTGCTGACGGTGATGAGGACGAGCACCATCCGCCGGTGCCAGAGTGAATTTACACAAAGGACTGCCGCTTTGATTTTCACACATCCATTTCCGCATCCGATCCCGATTGTCGCTTGTGGGAGTGGTAGCCTGATTTGGCCCAGGCGTGCATCATCTCTTGCGGTTTTACCGGCCGCCTGTGTTCCGTCAGTCCACCTCGCTGGTCGCTGTCTTCAACCGCCAGAGTTGCTAGGGCACGTCGTGCGGTGCGGCGCACAGACGAATAGACGTGTGAGGTAGCCGCCCAGGCGAGGCGACCGATGCAGCCACCGGCCTCCTGATCCATGGATTCACATGCATGATCTTTTTTTTAGACAATCTTGCGAAGCTTTTATTTAACTCGTCACAAAGTTTATAGGGACGAAAGACAGATCACCCGGGTTGCCTAACCACACACGGCGGCCAACCCCAAGTGAGAGAGCATGCTTCGCTAGATTGTGAGCCTCAACATTCAAGCTCCTAAACTCATGGCTAAAAAAGCAATTAACAAAATTCTTGGAACAATCTACAATCTCCCTAATGATAGCTCCATAAACCGCTGCACTCCTCTGTCCAATATCATCAATAACCACTTTGCAGTCTGAGGCCACTGAGATTTTTGTTTTCATATAGATCATCCGCTAGTGCTAATGATTCCCGAACAGCCAAGGCTTCAAGCGCCGTAGCATCATCAATGCCATGAAATGTAATCATGGACGCACCCAAAAAAACTCCTTGGCGATCCCGACACACCACTGTTACCGCCCCTACGGATCTGGTTCTCATGAGTGCAGCATCAACATTGATCTTGCATGTTCCTTCTTTTGGTGGTACGCATTGGTTCGGCCGTGGTTGAGCCACCCTGGGTTCCCCGTGTGGCTTCGCTAGGACCTGAAGATCGCTGTTAAAATAGGCCACAAAAGCGTTTGTTGCATGTGGTGTTTGGTGCAGCCCTTTATGAATCAGTTTCCTCCTCGAGCTCCAGATTGCCCACAAAGTGACTCCAAGTCTGGTGAACTCCTCATGTGATAACGTGTCTTTCATGGTGAACAACCATGACTTAGCACATGGGTTATCGCAGGTACTCATTTGGCCGACCAAGTGCTCCGGTGCCAGGGCCCACATGCTCCTCGACATTGCACAGTCGAGCAAGGCATGTCTCCGGCGAGGTAGCCATGTTGCGGTGGTGTAGGATATCATATGTGGGTATAGACTCCCTTTCCAGACGCCACAAGAACACACGAATTTTGTTTGGAACCTGGGTATTCCAGAGAGATGTCCAGCTGTTGCTTTCCTCGACGCTGGAAGGACCCTCGGTACCATATAGCCAATTCTCGCAACTTAGCTTGGTGCACTGGATCATGCGATATGCCGAACAGACGGTGAACATACCTGTCTTTTCTCTACTCCATGCCCAAATATCATCCACTCTCCTAGTGCATAAGGGGATCTTGAGTATGGCCTCGACATCAATAGGTACGAATACAGATCGGACCAAGTCCTCTTTCCACGTGGTTGTTGTTTGTTCTATGAGTTCATGCACTCGGGTAGGCGGATTGTGAACCAAAGAAACTATGGGCCTAGGGAGACCATCCCTCGGAATCCAGTTGTGTTCCCATATCATCGTATCCTCTCCCGTCCCGATTCTCCTGATGATTCCTTGCTTCATTATGTCCCTTCCATCAATTATAGCACGCCATATGTGTGAAGGGTGCTTACCCAATTCGGCCTCCAATATTCCTGTCTAAGGAAAATATGCTGCTTTTAGAATCAATGAGCTCAAAGAGTTAGTGATGTGACCTTTAATAGCGTAATGAAGGATTTCACATGTGTTATAGGAGCTATGCCACACATTAGTCGAGAGAAGAGAGACGCATGTTACATGAAGGCCTCTGTACATGCAAATACGCAAACTCCAGCTGCGTTTTAAGTTGGTTCTATTTGCGTGGAGGTGCCACCAGCTAGTCCAAAGAAAGATACGGTGATGCCAAATTTCAGAACACCTCCAAGATGCACTGGTGGAAAAAGGGCCTTTGGTCGCGGTTCGCAACTGCCATTAGTCGCGGTTGCGCAACCGCGACCGTACGGGCGCGACTAAAGGCCCCCCCCTTTAGTCGCGGTTGCTTAAGAACCGCGACTAAAGGCCCGTCCACGTGGGCGCCAGGTGGCCGTCGGGGCGGAGGACCTTTAGTCGCGGTTCTTCT
>NC_057813.1:710729420-710730756 GCF_018294505.1 Triticum aestivum | reverse complement strand
AATACTTTTTTGGTTCGTCATGATCATATATGTTGCTAGAATTTTAATCCCCACTTTGTAAGACTAGATGTCAGCTAGAGAATTTTTTTGTGGGCCTGAGATCATTCATTGTTGAACTAAATGAACGTATTGGATCTTGGCGGTTTTCTTGCTCTTACTGATTCATAATGCGCCGATGGTCCAAGAGAAAGCGTCTGAACATTCAGATCGATTTTGAAACATGATTGATCAATTCCATGTAATGTATGATTGGCACGGGCATGCATGGCCACTGTGATAAGGATTAGCACCAGAGAAACTGCAAGGATGTTCATTCACCTGTCGACTGTTACAAACATAAAGAGAAGATGGGCATGTAATCATGCACTAGAGAAGAGGCCAGTACGCTAACAACAAGAGACAACACTGATGCATCTTCTCAATTGTAATCTCATAAAAGTGATACTGTAGTGTGCGTCTACATCTCATTCAAAGCAGAAATATAACTCTGATGATAAATGCCATCGTAAAAATCTGAATGTATAATACTTGTGTTCCCCTTGTCATCTAAGTCTGTCTATTTGACTTTCCAGGTGTTTTCCTGTACAAAATTAAATAAATTAACATGGTATCGAAACAGGGTTCAACATGTACAATATTTCTGAAAATACATAAACTTCAAAGGTCTTTTCTTCTTAGCACACACTTCGTCATTGTTCTCTTTTCTCTTTCTCCCCCGAGTCATCATACTAACTTTAGTCACAAACCCTTTGTTCTTCACATACCCTAAGTAGAACTTGTACGCTTCGTTCTCGCTTTTAAATGTCTGCCTGACCATCGAGTTATACTCCATAAATTCATCTATCAACACTGGTGGAAAAAGGGCCTTTGGTCGCGGTTCGCAACTGCCATTAGTCGCGGTTGCGCAACCGCGACCGTACGGGCGCGACTAAAGGCCCCCCCCTTTAGTCGCGGTTGCTTAAGAACCGCGACTAAAGGCCCGTCCACGTGGGCGCCAGGTGGCCGTCGGGGCGGAGGACCTTTAGTCGCGGTTCTTCTGGCCAACCGCGACTAAAGGCCGCCGCAGGTTTAGGGTTTTAGCCCCCCCCCTTAAACCTGTTTTCTGTTTAATTTGTATTGTTTTATTTCTTTTGTGCTTTATTTTAATTTTGAAGGAGTTTCATATATTCTACGGTACTACATACATGCATATGAATGTACAATTTCAAATAAATTTGAAATTAGAACCAAAAAGAATTCAAGAGGAATATACAATATATATTCAATATCATCGGATGACCATATACAATTTTGAACAAGTTTCCATACATGATTTAATGCATATAAAGTTCTACGT
>NC_057813.1:710725291-710729410 GCF_018294505.1 Triticum aestivum | reverse complement strand
CCCCCCCCCTTAAACCTGTTTTCTGTTTAATTTGTATTGTTTTATTTCTTTTGTGCTTTATTTTAATTTTGAAGGAGTTTCATATATTCTACGGTACTACATACATGCATATGAATGTACAATTTTAAATAAATTTGAAATTAGAACCAAAAAGAATTCAAGAGGAATATACAATATATATTCAATATCATCGGATGACCATATACAATTTTGAACAAGTTTCCATACATGATTTAATGCATATAAAGTTCTACGTCCTCGTAATAGTGTTCTCCTTTAGGATGGAGGACTTCCCTGCTGAACCATCTAGCTAGTTCCTTTTGAAGTGGTCGGAAGCGAGCTTCTGGACTAAGCATCAACCGGAGGTTATTCCTCCGAGCATTGGTATCACTCGGAACCCGCTCAGAGGTGTATCTCCGGATCATCTCACAGACATAGTATCCACATAGATTGGTCTCCGGTGGCTGAATATCCCCAGCATTCTTAGCCTTTAACATTTTGAATTCTAGCTCTTTTTTGAATTCACCGACCTTTGTATCTACGAACCGTCTCCAAACCCTACGAGGCAAAGAAAATTAAATGAACAAGAGAGTTATTAATTAGTTACTTGATATTAGGAAATGAACGAAATAGGCCGATCGATATAGAGCGCAAATGAATGAAAATAATTACTTCTGCAGCATTCTTCTCATGCCGCCCCAAAGCTTTGGATCCATATTCACAGAGTCGTGGACGAGACATTCTGAGGTGTTAACTTTAATTACTAGCAGAATCCAGTGGAACCTGCGGACACGATACATGCACAGTACGTCATGCATAACTCATCGATTAGCCGGCCACATACCATGCATGGAGTAAACAAAAGAGAATGTGCTCAAGACAGAAACACTCACTCAAAATGGTAAGGAAATAGAATATCACTTTTGAGTTCCTGCTTTGTAAGAAACTGCCACAGGTCTGCCTCCACGTCGGCGGGGTAACGCTCCAACACATGTCCATTAACGATGTGTGGGTCAATGAACCCAACATCATGGATGTTCCTTACTCTGCATTCCTTAATCTTCATTCTGCATGTATAATAGCGGACACAACAATATAGTTAGGACATATATATATAGTGCAGGCAATATGAACGAGATGGGGTAGAAATTAATAAATCACTTACAGAACGAGCAACTGATGATAGATTTATCGAGCTCGCGCAGATTGAAAAGCTCGAACAATTCACTCAGTTCAATTTGTACATAGTAATGTTTGAAGTGATGCTCATATCTAACTTCCGCATAAATATATTCTTTGGCGTTTTTATTTTTTATGTAACCCTTGTACCATTTCAGCAGACCTTTCATTTGTGGAGGTAGATCCTTTTCCTGCGCAGGCTCGACGAGAGGCCCATTCTTGACATATGTAATTACTACCTCCTTCACTGGCGCCTCATCAAGGCCTAACAGTTCACGAAGAGTAATACCTAAGTTGGCCGCTTGTTCTCTGGCACTCGTTACAGTCAATCCCTGTGCTGCCGCAGCTTGTATGATCTCGGGGGCATCCGGACAGAAGGCTTCCACTATAAGCGGGGCAATCGATTGTTTACTTTGTTCCCCGAGCTGGGCAACTTGTTTCCCGCTTTTTTTACTTTCGGCCTTCTCCCGCTCTTTGTTCTCCTTGAACATGAGTGCCTGCCTGCGAAGTTCACGTGCATAGTCGTTAGGCAGATTCTTCGCGGCTTGGGACGGTGTGCTCAAAAATGACTTAGCCCACTTCTTTTGCTCATCAGAAAATACTGGCTTGGGCTCGGGCTCTCTTTTCTTCTTGCAGTCCGCCTTCCATTTCTCCAAATCAGCAGCCGCGACCGCGTCGACTTCCTCGGCACTACGTTCCCAAGGCCTTGTGGGGAGAGGCTTCAGTGATGGCTCCGGTACCTTTGTGGTCTTAGGTACATAAGGGTCCGGGTTAATAATCCAGGACTGCTTCTGCTTCTTTGCCGGAGGTGGATTGGGGGGCGGCGTCTGATCACCCGCCGGACGAGGACTGGGGGGCGGCGGCTGATCACCCGCCGGACGTTGTGGACTGGGGGGCGGCGTCGGCTGACGTGACGGAGGTGTAGGTGAACCGCCACCACCACCACCACCACCACCACCACCACCACCGCCACCGCCACCACCACCACCGTAGGGGGGTGGACTTGTTGTCCTTGGCGCCTCGCCTGGAAACTTGATAAACTTCTTTTGCCATAGAATGAAATGGCGCTTGACATCTCCAAGTCTTTTCTCCCCTTCAGGTGTAGCAATGTCAATCTCCAGGTCCTCAAACCCTTGGACTATGTCCTCCACCGTGACACGAGCATAGCCATCTTGAATGGGGTTGTTGTGGTGGAGTGCTCCAGGTAAACATGGTAAAGCACTGCCGATGGCTACCTTCATGGACATGTTCCCGATAGGATAATACAGATGACATTCTTTCATCTCCTTTATATCGTCCACGGGGTAGCGAGGAGGCTCCGGTGAAGTAATTTCGACCACCAGAGGCTCCGGTGCAATAATTTCGATCGTCGGTGCATCTGCACCAGCCGGTGGGGCCTCCGTGGAAGCCACGCTGCTTCTCCGCTGCTGGCTTCCGAGATCCGCTGGATGATCTTCATGCTGCACCCGAGCTGCATCTCTTTCGGCTACTAGTACACTCATGGTTTTCTTCATCACATCCATTTCCGATGCCAACCGCGCCACAACATCTGCTTCCCGATCCATCTTTCTCTTACGGCTTCTGTAACCGTACGGGTCATCGTTCTGGGGGAACCCTATTTTCCACGGAATGTGCCCCATGCCTCGTACACGTCCTCCGTGTTCAGGATTCCCGAGGGCTTTTGTCAGCGTGTCGTTCTCTCTGTTGAACTTGATCTTCCCCTGTTGAGCATCCCTCATTGCGTCAATAAGGGCTTGGGTGGGTTTAATTAATTTGCCCCGGTAAACACACTCCCCTGTCTCCGGGTTCAGTGTTCCCCCATGCCCGTACCACCAGCTTTTGGCCCTTGGGTCCCATCCCTCCGTACCTGGACGGATTCCTCGCGCCCTCAGCTCGTTCTCCATCTTCTCCCACCTAGGCTCCCAAAGGCGATACCCTCCTGGCCCCATAACATGATTGTACTCCTTCTTAGCCGCATTTTCCTTATTTTTTTCGATATTTGAATGAACTGCTCCGATTTCTTTTGCTTCACAAATTCTGGCCAATCATGTTTCAGTTTCTCATATTGTCCTTTGAAATCCGGAGTCTTGTTCTGCTTGACAAAGTCATGGGCTAGATTTTGCTTGAATTTCCGGAATGCGTCGGCCATCTTATGAAGAGCGAACTGTTTGACTAGCCTCCTCCTCTCCTTGTTTTCCTCAATCTTGTTACCCTCATCGAATTTGTTGTATTCCGGAGGTAGGACGAAATGTTCCATAAGCTTCTTGAAGCAATCTTTTTTTGTTCTCTTATCGACAAAAGTGAAACCATCAATTCGTGCCTTCTTTGGCTCATTCCACTCCTGGACGGTGATCGAGACGTTGTCTCTAACAATGGCTCCGCATTGGCTGACAAACTTGGTGGCGTTCTTGCGGGGCTCCAGCGGCCTGCCGGTTGCACTGTCGACAACCTCGATGGTGCATGTTTCTCCTTGTTTCATCGTCTTGGTTGCGCCACGCTTTGACGACGTACTCGATTGTTTCGACGATCCGGCCGAGGGCTAAAATAAGAAAGAGTCGCGGGCGTTAGTACACACATATTTATTCAAATCAGTTAGTTTGTATCACCAGAGGCTCAATGTATATATATACCTCGGCGCCGGAGGTGGTTGCTACTTCCATTTGAAGATCGTCGTTTATCGACGTTTGTTCGGCATCATCTTGCTGACGGCGCCCTTCATCTTCACCGTCAATGTTCAGATAAGAAGAGATATCATCTTCTTCTTCTCCGGTCGGCACATATAGAATATCGCCGTTTATGATGCCGAACATATGTGCTTCACCGTCCGGATCATAGTTGTCCATAATCGGGTCAGCTCTATCGTCCGCCATTATGTCAGTCCTGAAAACATGTAGTAAAAACAAATTAATTAAGTGAAGAAGGGGGGCGGTGGCGGTGGCG
>NC_057813.1:710723966-710724228 GCF_018294505.1 Triticum aestivum | reverse complement strand
GCGACTAAAGGGTTTTGGCGCCGCTTCCGTTCCCGCGCAGAAAGACCCTTTAGTCGCGGTTGGAGAGGCGGACCGCGACTAAAGGTACCCTTTAGTCGCGGCCCGCCTCCCCAACCGCGACTAAAGGTCTGTGCTAGAACTGGCGCGGTGCGGTGGGATGTTTAGTCCCACCTCGCTAGCCGAGAGGCTTCGACAGTGGTTTATAAGCGCGGCTGCGCTCACCACTTCGAGCTCCTCTCAAATGCAGGCTTACGGGCCTATT
>NC_057813.1:710683849-710718754 GCF_018294505.1 Triticum aestivum | reverse complement strand
AACTGGTATATATAGGGGAGGAGCTTTAGTCGCGGTTGGCCTGGCCAACCGCGACTAAAGGCCTTTGCGCACCTTTAGTCGCGGTTGGCCTGGCCAACCGCGACTAAAGCCCATCACGTGCACCAGCTGGCCACCGAGCGCCCTGGGCCCAGGCCTTTGGTCGCGGTTCGTCTGCCGAACCGCGACTAAAGACTTCATTAGTCGCGGTTCCTACAATTTCGCGACTAATGGGGCTGGACGGAAGCCTCTTTTTCTACCAGTGATGGTAGTCCAGAGCGTGCCAAAAAAATATCTCATTTATCTTTCCATTAGATATTATGTGATCAACGTGGCCGGAATATTTAATTAGTTTCCTTGCAATTAGAGAGTCCTAGTACGTAGTCTTTGGAGTCTGTACGTGAGCTTTTAAATCGGAAAAAGAGTATAGGTCGGTTGCTAGATTTTGTCTGGTTTGTTTGGATCTGTACGAGTCCAATTAGGAGAAGTATTTGGTCAGCGTGGGTGTCGCCTATATAATGGGCAGGTTTCAGCTTTTGTACGGGAGTTTTTTTTGGAGAGTTGAACAATATACAGAAAAGACAGCGTTATGGTTGCGTGAAAGACATTTGCTTGCTGATGCATGATGGATCTGAGAGTTGCTTGGCGTGGAATTGATCTGTGATTGATTATACGCTGGTTTTTGTGCACTTTGGTCTTCTGGCGTCCTGCTTGATCCAAAGAGCCGTTCGTCTATTTCTTCGTCTGTTTGCTGCTATTACGAGAATCGTCATGGTTTGTCGCTGTTGTGTACCGTGAAAGATTGGGCCAACGAACGAGTCGCCGTCTATTCGGGTCTCATCAAGTGGTATTCAGATCAAGGTTGATCACGGTACAATTTTTTCTCTCTCTCTGGTTCTTTAGTTGATTTACTTGAGTTGCTATAATGGTGAATTCATAGAAATCAAATTCAAGTGTGCATGGTGCACATGAAGGAGATGCGGAAGACGAGCTGCCCTTGCCCACCTATGATTCGAGTGTTGCGCCGGCTATCATGCTAGGATTGGAGGCAACTCATGACTATGTGCTGAATCTAGTGTGGAGGCGCATCGACAAGGTTGAGGAAAGTCTAGGAAAAAAGATTGCTGATTTGACTGAGGCCGATTGAGACCACGTTCACCACCTAGTGATGGGTCTGCTGCACCGCGTCGTCATCGATAATTATCTAGACATCGGGTAGGCGAACAAGTTCGCAACAATGGTGAGCATAAAGACCATCAGTCTGAGGGGGCTGGTAGCTATTATGAGCCTGTCCGGCGTGCTTATAACCATCATGGAGGTGGACTACACCATGGGGGAGGACATGAAAGTCCGCGACGCGCCTACGAAGATGATGGTATTGGAAGAATAAAAATGTCCATACCGTTGTTTAGCAGCAAAGACAACCCGGATGATTATTTGGAGTGGAAGATGCGCGTGGATCAGATTTTTGATGGACAGCGGTACACCGAGGAGAAAAAGGTTCGTGCTGCATCTATTGAGTTCACGGGCTATGCTTTAATATGGTGGAACCAACTATGCCACGCGGGAGGGCGTCAGAAGTCTTGGAATCAGATGAAGAGTATCATGAAGAGACGCTTCGTTCCGGAGCACTTCACTAGGACCTTGTACACACACTTGCAGCAGCTTCGACAAGGTAACTCTAGTGTTGAGGAGTATTATAAGGAGATGGATATGTTATTGATTCGTACAGGGGTAGAGGAGCAAGAAGAGGCTACAATGGCACGATTCATGCATGGTCTGAAATTAGAGGTACGAGATCGTGTTGATATGGTAGAATATAATGGATTACAAGGATTATTACACCATGCCATTCGAGCGGAGCAGCAAGTAAAGCGTCGTGCCGGTCATGATAATTCATCAAACTCGATGCGACGTAATTTTCAGAGAGAGGATGGTGATAATAGTGGTTTCAAATCTGATTCTAAGTCGGCTACCAAGGAAGTATCTCCATCCAAGGTTGAATCATCCCGTGCTTGTAACTCTCGTACTAGTGATATTGTGTGCTTTAAGTGTGGTGGCAGGGTGCATAAGAAGTTTGAGTGTCCTAATGAGAGGAGAGTTCTCCTCAGAAGAAGGATACATGTCTGCGAGTGATGGAATAAAAAATGCTGACCCGTCTAGTGAGAAATCTGAAGATCGGGAATAAGTGAATGCGATGAGTTTTGAAGCTGCAGAAGCATACGCATCATTAATGGTGCAGCGAGTGCAAGAAGATCGAATTGAGGATAAGGGGCAGCGATGGAATATTTTTCAGTCTGAATGTAAGATCAACAACACCAATTGCAAGCTGATAATAGATGGTGGAAGCTACACCAATGCAGTCAGCAAAGGGTTGGTTGATGCTTTGGGGTTGCCTGCATGGAAGCACCCGCAACCCCACCGTGTCGAGTGGTTGTATCATACTGGGAAGTTGAAGGTTACTCATAAGGTGCGCATCAAATTCTCTGTTGGTGATTATACCGATATGGTGATATGTGATGTCATACCAATGAAAGCAAGCCACTTATTATTGGGAAGACCATGGCAATACGACCATAACGCAACACATGAAGGTCGAACCAACACATATTTGTTTTGGGATGCTGGAAAGCGATGTGTGCTACGACCAATGTTTGGCAATACAATCAAGGTGGATGAACATTTCCATTGAAGAAGAAGATTGCAAAGGCTGATCCGAAACCGAGGACGGTTTCCTTTGAAGAGGGAGGGGATGATGTGACCTTTAATCATGTAATGAAGGACTTCACATGTGCTATAGGAGCTATGCCACACATTAGTAGAGAGAAGAGAGACCCATGTTACATGAAGGCCTCTGTACATCCAAATACGCAAACTCCAGCTGCGTTTTACGTTGGTTCTATTTGCGTGGAGGTGCCACCAGCTAGTCTAAAGAAAGATACGGTGATGCCAAATTTCAGAACACCTCCAAGATGGTAGTTCAGAGCATGCCAAAGAAACATGTCATTTATCTTTTGATTAGATACTATGTGATCAACGTGGCCGAAATATTTAATTAGTCGAAAACACTAACGCCCACACGTGTGGGCACTACCCAACTCGCCTACACGCCTGAATCATCGTTCACTGTCTTTTGCACGAATCTTGACACGAAAAGGTGGATTTGGTGTGCCACGTAGGACGGGGCTGGTGTGTGGGCGTTGGAGAGTTTGCCCACACACCCGCACCACGTTGTTTGCCAGCTAAGCTGTGTGTGCAAACTGCTTTTCACCCACACAGCCACCACCTAGGTCATGCGCGTGTGGGCGAACTGCTTTTCGCCCACACGACACTCCTACCTTGTGGATGGCAATTGCAGTTATGTGAACGTGGCAACTCGATACACATATGGCAACTGAACTGCAGTTACGCGAACATGGCAACTCGGTACACACACATGGCAACTGTGATTCTTTGCTACACGACAACTGCAGTTGCGCGCACGTGGCAACCAGATAAACACACATGGCAACTGTGATTAACAATACATGGCAACCATGGTTGAACCACACGTGGCAACTAGGTAAACACACATGGCAACTACTGTTTTGACCATATATGGCAAGTAGTTAATCACACACGGCAACTACGGTTTGATTACACGCGGCAACTATCATAAATTAGACATGGCAACTATATTTAACCAAAACAGATAGAGTTGCCATGCTTTTATAACTACACTTGCCGTCCCGGATAACTACATCTGCCAACTAGGATGGCAACTAAACCGTCATCACGCGGAGTACTT
Source organism: Triticum aestivum (assembly GCF_018294505.1). NCBI lineage: Eukaryota > Viridiplantae > Streptophyta > Magnoliopsida > Poales > Poaceae > Triticum > Triticum aestivum. Next base: position 710,714,970 of record NC_057813.1, on the reverse strand, counting down.
AACGTAGCTGCGCTAGGACGTGTGGGCATTTTTGCTTCGTGCCACACACACGGGATGAAGATGAGTAGTACTTGTTGGGCGTGTGGCACGAAATAGCCGCGCCCACACGTGTGGGCAATTCTAATGTCCGCCCACACACAGCCCGTGTGGGCTGCCTCTTGCGTACACCACACACGGTGTGTGGGCGCATGTCGTATATGCCACACGTGTGGCAGTTATCGGCGTCCTAATTAGTTTCCTTGCAATTAGAGAGTCCTAGTACATAGTCTTTGGAGTCTGTACGTGAGCTTTTAAATCGGAAAAGAAGTATAGGTCGGTTGCTAGATTTTTTTCTTGGTTTGTTTGGATCTGTACGAGTCCAATTAGCAGAAGTATTTGGTCAGCGTGGATGTCGCCTATATAATGGGTAGGTTTCAGCTTTTGTACGGGAGTTTATTTTGGAGAGTTGAACAATATACACAAAAGGCAGCGTTATGGTTGCGCGAAAGATATTTGCTTGCTGATCCACGAGGGATCTGAGAGTTGCTTGGCATGGAATTGATCTGTGATTGATTATACGCTGGTTTTTGTGCACTTTGGTCTTCTGGCGTCCTGCTTGATCCAAAGAGCCGTTCGTCTATTTCTTCGTCTGTTTGCTGCTATAACAAGAATCGTCGTGGTTTGTCGCTGTTTTTCGTGTACCGTGAAAGATTGGGCCAACTAACGACTCGCCGTCTAGTCGGGTCTCATCAGTTAGGATTATTCAGCACTCTCCACGCTTGTTTGGCTAGTAAAGCGAGGTTAAACATCTCAAGGTCGTGGAAGCCAAGCCCTCCCATGTATTTTGGCCTAGTCATGATCTCGCATGATACCCATGCTGGTTTCATTTTGCCTTGCTTGCTGCCCTACCAGAACTGCCTTATGATGGATGTGATATTTTTGCACAAGCCTCTCGGCAGCCGGAAGCACGCCATGGAGTAAACAGGGATTGCCTGAGCAACAGATTTTATGAGCACTTCCTTCTCTGCTGAAGATAAAAGCTTCTCCATCCACCCCTTGACCTTCTCCCACACACGGTCCCTAAGGTATTTGAAAGTGCCATTCTTTGAATACCCCACATCTGTTGGCATTCCCAAATATTTGTCACTCAAAGATTCTTTGTGGACTTGAACAACAAGTTTCACACTGTCGCGGGTCGCCTGAGGACACCCCCTGCTAAAGAATATAGTGGACTTGTCATTATTCACTCTTTGGCCCGAAGCACCACAGTAAGCATTCAATAGGTTTTACACCGCATCCGCTCCCTCAACACTGGCTTTGAAAAACAGCAGGCTGTCATCTGCAAACAAGAGGTGGTTTACAGCCGGAGCTGTTGGAGCCGCCATGATTCCTCCTAGCACTAATGACTGAGAACTGGATTTTAAAAGGCACGAAAGGCCCTCCGCTGCAATCAAAAACAAGTAAGGGGAGATAGGGTCTCCCTGTCGAATGCCTCTCGAAGGCTTGAACTGGTCTAGTTTCTCTCCATTAACAAGAACTGAGAAGGACACTGACGATACCATGTTCATCACTATATCAATCCATGCATGTGCAAATCCTAGCCTTGGACATAATAGCCCTCAGATATTGCCACTCCAAACGGTCATACGTTTTCATCATGTCAAGTTTCAGAGCGCATGTGATGTTACTCTTTGCCCTAGACCTCTTCATGAAATGTAAACACTTGTAGGCACATATGATATTGTCAGTAATTAGCCTGCCTGGGACAAAGGCCGACTATTCCTCAGAGATGATGTCAGGAAGTATTTGCTTAAGTCTGTTTGCCACAACCTTTGAAGCTATCTTATATAGGACGTTGCATAAGCTTATCGGTCTGAATTGAGAAAGGAGAGTTGGATTCGTTACCTTTGGTATTAGCACTAATACCGTATCATTTATGCTCTCCGCACTTTCCTCTCCTCTGACAATTCTAAGTACAGCCCTCGTGATCTCATCTCCACACAATGACCAATGCCTCTGGTAAAAATGAGCGGGAAAACCATCTGGTCCCAGTGCCTTCATCGGGAACATTTGGAATAGGGCCACCTTCACCTCTTCATTTGTATAAGGCGCGCATAAAATATCATTCATGCCTACTGTCACCTTAATCGGGACATGAGCCATGACCTCATCAAGTCCAGTTACAATCTCAGATGTGTATAAAGTTTGATAGAAATCGTTGACCATCTCTCTAAGTTCACCAGGATCATCAATTAGGACTCCAAACGAATTAGCTAGGGCTTTCACCACATTCTTCTTGCGCCTGATACTAGCCCTGAGATGAAAAAAAACTCGTGTTCTTGTCCCCGGAAGTAAGCCACTCAATCCTCGACCTCTGTCGCCAAATCAGTTCTTCCCGGTGATACAGCTCAACTAGCTTGTCATTGATTTTTAACTCAACATGTGAAGGTCCCGATCTCGCAGGATCGCCCCTAAGGCGTTCCAGTTCAAGTTTTAAAGCTCGGATCTCTTTCCGTACACTGCCAAAAGAGTCCTTGTTCCACTTTGACAAGTCTGTAGCTAGTGCAGTCAACTTGCGTTGAATCTCCTCCACGGTGTGGCCCGAGTGCTTTGAACTCCACTTCTCTAAGATTGTCTCCTGCCATTGTTCATGAGTTTCCCACATGGGCTCATACCTAAAGCCCCTACGTCCAGATGGCGCGCTGGGCTCGTTGATCTCCAGGAAGATCGGACAGTGGTCCGAAGTAGCTGTCGTTAGGTGAGAAAAGCTAGCAAGAGGGAACTGAGCGCTCCATCCTGCGGATCCAAGCGCCCTATCAAGTCTGACACGCGTGAAAGTGCCGCCCACGACCTTCTTTTTAAAAGTCCAAAACAGCCCTTTTACCCCAAGTCCATCAGCATGCACACATCAACTGTGTCCCGAAAACCCTGTATCTCGGCATTACTCCACTGCCCCACCCCCTCGTGCTCATCCAGACGCAAACTTCGTTAAAATCTCCAATGCAGAGCCAAGGCAGTGTGCTTAGACTGCTTATATTTTTTAGCACTGTCCAGGTTTGGTGTCTCAACTGGGTTTGTGCTTCCCCATACACACATGTTAGACGCCACGGATCTTTCCCAGGGTCGAGAATTGAGCAATCAATATGATACACAAAGTAACCAAGAATCTCCAGTTTTATTGGATTCTTCCAAAAAATACCAATGCCTCCACTCCTCCCTTGACTATCTATAGCAAAACTATTGTTGTAACCCAAAGTTCCAGCAAGTGCTTCTACCCTACCTCTTTCAATCTGAGTTTCTACAATACAGAGAACAGGGGGGCAAACTTCTTTCCTAACTCGCGAAGCTCATTAACTGTCGCGGCATTGCCCACACCGCGATAGTTCCAGCATAGGGTATTCATTGCGACCGGCGACCCTCCAAATCGGAGGACGCCGATGTACTTTCTTGAAACTTGACCGCTAGTGAGAGTTTTGTAGCATTCTCGGAGGCTGCAACAATCTTGGCCCGCTTGGGTTCCTGCTTGGAGCTTGGAATGACCTCTACGGATGGTGCTAAGAGCATGAGAGCTGTATCTCCCGTCTTCATGGGGGCTGCAGGCGCCACCTGCGCCTGGGGTTTTGATGATTGGTTTTTCGCAACCATATCGCCCTTGCAGCTCTTGCGGTTGTCCTCGGCTTCTATCATCGCGGTGTCATGTTTCGTGCCCTCCTCAGAGTAATCATCTGATTCTGTGCCCCGACCCCGTAACTGGCTTGTTCGCCCTGCGCCTCTTCGACGTCCTCCGCGGCCGCCTCTACCTGTTGAACGGTTCTGCCCCGGGCCTGGACCAGCACCCCGGAACCAATATGCTCTGAGTTCCTTAAAAACTTGGGCCGACTTTGGATGAATGACATCCCCATGTTCCTTAAACTGATGCCCCAGGTGGCCACAAATGGCACACCAATCAGGAAGCCTCTCGTACTTGACCTTGAAAATCTGCCGTTCATCCTTGTGAACCAGGCTCACTGCATTCTTCAAGGGTTTGAACACATTAATCTTGATTCTCACCCTATAGAAATTTCCCTCGAAATCATGCGACTTCGGCTCAGCGTAGACGAACTCTCCTACCTTCTTGGCTAGAGCTTTTATGAGAGGGTAGAAACCGTTAGGCAAATCGTGCACCTGCATCCATAGCTCTAGCGTGTCCAGCTTCATCAGCGAGGGCTTCGTAAATCCATCCTACTCAGCCATGATAACTGCATTGCCCTTGTAGTTCTAAGGTCCCTCTTGCATCGCCCTCTCCCAATCACCAAGACAGGCAAATTGCATTGTATACAGATTTTCCTCCAAAGGACGGATCTGGACTGGCTGCGCGAGATCCCAAGCAGCTCTCATCGTCTTGTAGAATCTGTATTGGTTGTAATTCTTCTCCATGTGGATGCGTGCTATGGCCATCCATCTAGTCGTCTCCGGCGGCAGTGGATCCTCCTGTTCCACTACCACATCATCCATGTCCTCCTCCTGGAGTCCAAGCTCGCTCATGAGCGCCTCCAAATCCCTAGCCTTGGAACTCGAAGCAGACGCCGCCATGTTTACCCTAACCCGAGAAGTTTCGATCGGGTCTTGTAACTAAACCCTAGTCTGACCCCAGACCAAAGGAGCGTGTGCCAAGACCGGGCCGCACTGCTCGAGTGCGCCGAGATCAGTTCGAGCACATCCCCACGGCGAAGACGGGGGGAGGGTATCCGGAACCCTACGGGGCGAAGCAAGTCACCGCCGAGGGGAGGAGAAACCCTAACGAGAGGGTTCGTTCACACGCATGATCTGATTACCTATTGTGGCCTATGTAAGGTAATTAATGGATGGGCCTTTGACGTGAGTAAGCCCAAGAGGAAAAAATAACGCCCAAAGTAGCCCAATTCATGAACCAGATGTTTTTCTAGCGTATATTGTACGTATTCACACACTCCGGCGCTTGAAAATTGGCAGCTCTTGAGCCCGGGCACGTGCCCGGGGTGACCAGACGGTAGGATCACCCCTGGTCAGACCATGTTGCTCCCCCGCGCTCCATGGGCGTCGTGGTCGACCGGCTGGATGTGATGGTTCTCCTGGATGTGGGCTGCCTCCTTCCCACATATGGGATTCTGCAATGGCAGGAAGGAGGGCCCTAGGTGGCGCGTGGGTTGGGTCTGATCTAGGAGGAGCACAGCCGAAGATCAGGGTGAGTTGTGAGGTTGCCTTGCCTCGGTGGCCTCTGCTTCGCCACGGCCTGTTCCTAGAGGAGGCGCGCGGCCGTGACCACGCTGAACGGAGGAGTATTGAAGGTGGGAGGAGGGTTGGAGGTGGCGGCGCGTGACGGCCAGCAGAGCACGGCGATACGGGGCGGGGCATGGCAGGAGGTGGCGAGCGCTGGGGAGATGGGATTGGGAGCACGGTCTTGCAGGCGTTTTTCTTTCTTTTTCTCGCGCATACCGATTTGATTGACTTGTCACGAGGACTGTGGGCTGAATATGCAAAAACACAAGGACCTTTCTGCAAAATTACTTCCCCTCTCATCTTTCCGTAAGCCCCTGTGCATGGGCATCAGCCATCAGGTGCAGCCGCACAGGGCCCTAGATTGGTTAGGCCCCCCGTCCAGTAATTGTAAGTTGGTGAATTTTTTAGAACAATTTGGTCTTATTTCAAAACCCTCATCACAAGAAACACAAATATGCAAATGAAATAAGAAAACGTTTGTAAGGCCTGTCGCATCGCGCGTCATCGATCCCTGTGGATCTCACTCATCTTTCTCGCACCGGACTTTTTTTCTTCTCTACCTTATCTTCTCCCTCCACCATCAATCGAACCTCCTCCTTTCCCCTATTCTTTTCCCGGCAAGGCACCCACCGCCCGGTGAGCTCGCGCACTACCGCACGCCCCCTCGGGCCATGGCCGCGCGCGATGGGCCGAACACTGGATGCCCCTGACCAACAAGCGCTGCAACCAGCGACGAGGTACAAGGTGGCGACGGTTCTGCACATCAGCCACATCAGGGTCTACAAGACCTGGCGATGCAGCAATCGCCATGAATGCGCCTCCCACACCTTCGCTCATTCGCTCATGGGAGTGTTACAAACAACCAAATTTTGCTGGAACCCACTACTGGAGTTCTTTGTTGTTTTTTGTTTGCTGGAATCGGTGTTTGGTTTTGTTACTACCGGAGACTTCATTTGCTACTACCGGCGACTAAGGATGACAATTGGTAGGGTATGAGGCGAGTACAGCAATACCGTACTCATACCCGTGTAGTCAAAGGATATAAAATTCTATTCATACCCATACTCACGGGTATGAAACTTTACCCATACCCATACCCGGCGGGTATCCATGCCCATTGGGCACCAAACGGGTAGATCAGCCAGTACATAAGTTATTCACAATTTTACGTTCATCACATTTGATGAAAAAATATTTATCTCAAGTCAATGACAGATAGATGAGTACATGACAATTATCTTAATTGAAGTTGACAATTGATGACAATTATAACATAGGTTCACAAGCTCACGACACACTTCATCCACATGTCAGTATAAATGGGTTTGGTATGGGTATACCCATGGGTACATGGCTATACCCGTGCCCTACCCATGACATAACGGGTAGGGTACGGGTACTACACATGGATATAAAATCGTGCCCATATCCTGTCCATGAGGGTACGGTATCCGCGGGTATCCGTACCCATGGGTACAATTGCCATCCGACGGCGAGAACATTTTATTCACTAAATCATTATGAAGATGATGCAACCCAAACAGCGAGTGACGACTTTTTTTAATGCGAACGACACAACTTTTTTTTGCGACCACTGACATGGAAAAAAGTTTCCACCGGCATGAAAAAAGCTCTAACTGTCGAAAAAAGCATCAACTCGTGAAAATAGCTTTAACCGCGGAAAAAATCTTCATCATTTTTTGTAACAAAGCTTCAACCGGCGAAGAAGAAAGCTTCAACCATGTGGAAAAGCTTTAATGGGCGTGGATAAAAAGCTTCAACAAAAAAAAATCTTCGAGTGACGCGGGAAAAAGCTTTAACCATGAAAAAGGCTTCAATGGCCATTCAAACCATGAAAATAGTTTGAACCATCGTGAAAAAGCTTCAAGCGACATGGAAAACGTTTCAACCGGTATGGCATGCCGACGATGGTGCAAGAGGCGACACCGAGAGGTGCGGCCGACGACATGGCGGTGCTGCATCGGCGGCGGCTAACTGCTGCAAAATGACAAAGGCGCCGGGCAGCGTCGGGCTACAACGGCGGCGGCTAATTGCCACAAACGCCGGCGCCTAGTACTGGCTGATGAAATACATATTGGACTTCCAGTTCAAAAGATATAATTGATTTAAATGTGAAAATCATAAGAAAAAGCACAAGAGATGTCATGGTCGCCCTGCACCTGCGTGCTACAAATCACATCTATAGAAGGCATGGGGATTTCATCGGGCAGTGTGACACATGACGACGGACAGCCACGCCCTTGACCTATCTTTTTTCTTACCATTGATTTATCTATGACTTCATCGACGATATAGCGGAGCCCTCCCTTGGGCAATGAAATTGCATGGTACAATTTTACCACTGGCTTTATAAAGTGACACAAGACTCTGCTAGGAAACTTGCGAGGACAATCTTACCACTGGCTTTATAAAGTGACACAAGATTCTGCTAAAACAAAATCTGCATCTTTTGTTCGTCATATAGGGTGCAGTAGTTAGAAAAGAGAGGAAACAAAAGTGCTTCTTAGTTTAAGAACAGGGTTTATTTCCGGTGAAAACATACAGTCTGTCGTGACAATGAAACATCACAAATAGAAAATGACTGAAATAGGTAGAGTGCATTATCATAAATAATTGAATGGAAGAGAAACCATTCAAGATTCGCCTTATATATAGCTGCATAAGTTTGAAATGATGATCTTGTCGATGCGCACCATGAATCCACGGATGTAAAATGATGAGAATCATGTCGACGGGAAATTTAGGCTGTCCAGCATTAACCTTGCAGAGGAAACAAATTGAAACAAGCTATGGTCACTATCGCAACGAGCAAATGTGGAGTTGTCCTATGTGTTCAGAATGTTGTCACTGGCAAATAAAATGGAATAGGCTAAGACCAATAAGAAACAACACAAGGCCCATGAAATTCAGATGAGACAACCAACTTCAGGTAGTTTCGAAACTGTCATTTTGTTTCTGTATACGGATGTACAACAGATTATTGTCATTGGCAAATAAAATGGAATACACGGTGACAACAGAAAGAAATAGCAGAGCACTAAATTTTTGTGCCAAACCTCAAGAAAAATAAATTCAGATGAGAGAACTTCAGCTAACCTAGCTCGAATACAAATGCAAAACAAAAGGGCATGATCTCAGTAGAGAAGATTGCAAAATGCAAAGTAGTAATTTTAGGTACAAGGAAGCCCGCGTAAAAATATTGAATTTCCATAAAATATGTGGGTGTGAGAACACAAAATCAGGAATATATCATGTTTAATTATAGCTAACAAGTGGGATACATGCACAACTAAATTCTCTAATTGGCATGCCAACACCAGATTTTCAACAACATCTTTGACAAGAACTAACAATTTTTATGGTTATTTTCATGTGGGAGCATGCTCATGATGTCTGCAAACATATACTCACCAGAGTTGTGATGAACATTGCATTCCACAGAGGAATATGCCTTGAAGATTGTGTATATCTCTGCACATCCATCATTACTTGCTGATGCATCGTGTGACAGCTTCACATTCATTTTTTAAGCATCGGCGCGCATTTGAATATCAGTTTCATAAAATCAATCTCATGATCGTATCTTTGGAATCCGTTGATCTCCACTTCCTCGAGAGCAGAAAAGGAGATAGTTTGAGATCTCCAGTTTGAAGGCTCACAAGTACAATCACATGGGCATTCTTGGTTCACCTAAAACCAAAAATAATATGTGAATTAATACACATTGTATTATTAGGTTATACTCCCTCCGTTCTGAATTACTTGTCTTGGATTTATCTAGATACGGAGGTATCTAGCACTAAAATGAGTCTAGATACATCCGTATCTAGACAAATTCAAGACAAGTAATTCGGAACGGAGGGAGTATATATGACCAGAGAAGAGAATTACGGTAGATCTATGCAGGGTGACCATAAGCCTCTGCGTATAACCACAAATTCGTTTCATCCCAAGGAGATGAAACGCCAGCCCTCCGAAAACATGTCCATTTGTTATGAGATATAGCTCCAAAACAGAAAACTTGGCAATCATATGCTTCTCTATCTCCTGTGCAAAGGTGTTCTCATCGCCGTATAAAACATGCGGACTCTGGCAAAACAATTTGATAGGATTTAATTAGTATCGTGGTGTAAGTTTTGCAGTAAATTGAGCAGGAGCGAAGGGACGCACGGCGCTGGCACAAATCTCCAGCGAAGGGAGCTGTCCTTGTCTCTCTGCCGTCTGTAGTCTCACGTCCTCGAGTCGCCAAAGACCAAACACAGTAGACGGCCTGTCATAGGTGCAGTACGAGCAGTCCCAGTTGACCTTCTCCAACATTGGTGCCAAGACAGAGATGCTAACATCCGAGGCCATAAATGACATGGTCAATTGTTTAAGCACCGGCGTGACGATGCTGACACGGCCTGTCCGTTTGCTCGAGCGATCCACGACGAGCTCCTGGAGCAACGCCGAGCTGACCCTCAGGTAGCCCCTGTCGTGCACAACGCTGCTGAGCCGAAGCGTGCGCAGGCTCGCGCAGCAGGAAAGCAAGGGGTCGAGATCTGGGATCTTGCCGGACAGGGACAGCGTCTCGAGAGCGGGGAAGTAGACGCTGTCCGACGCGCGGAGGAAGAGGAGACATGAATCCAACTCGATGGAGGTGGCGCGGTGGAAGGAAGACATGTCGACGTCGATGGAACGCCAGCTGTTTAAGTTTCCGGGAAGGGCGAAGACGAACTTCTCCGGCGTGAGACGCGCGGCGGCGCACAGCAGCGAGTTGACGCCGGCGGGATCGGGCACGGGGCTGGGACTCCAGTGGTAGGGGACGCGGATTTCCAGGAGGGAAACCACAGGAGAGCCGACGCGGCCGAGTGCCGCTTCGAGCGAGGGAAACGGAACGTCGCGGAAGACGATCTCGTGGAGGCGGGTCCAGAGGCCGCCGCTGCCGCTCCAGCGGCGTGAGAGGACGCTGGTGCGCGCGGCGGTGGTGATGCATGGGAGGCGGGCGAGGATCAGGAGGAGCAGGTCGTCGGGGAGGGCGCTGATACGGTCCGGTCCGCCGCCGCATGAGCTACCTCGCTGATGTTGGGAGGAACGGGTGCGGCGCCCCGATCTCAACTCCATCTTCGGGAACGAAGCTTTGGAAAATGAAACTCTACGTACGTGGCTACGTGCATTCCCCTCCGTATTCTTGTAAAAAAAAGAAGAGAATAATATCAGAGACGTTTATTTTATGAAAACAGTCTGTTTAAGTCGGATGATTTCTGGCGAAGTCAAGCCGCCTCGCTTGCCGTCTGATCGTGACAGATCGGACGTCTCTGGTCGCGGACGACGGTGATGCTCCGCCGAAGTAAATAATCAAAGCCCAGGGGTGTGCTACCGTTCATAGGGGAAGGTTGGAGGTGCTGGATCTAGTGCGTAGGGGTAGGGTGGTGGTTGTTTAGGTACACCGGTCGCCGGATCTGGTGTGTGGGAGGGTGGGAGTGGTGGGATTTTTGTGGTTGCGGCTCGCCGGATCTGCGGAGTTTTGGCGGTGATGGAGCTTGTTTCGTTGTAGTCGGGGGTTGGATTCACCGCGTGCCAAACATCGAGGTAGGGTAGGTGGTGCTGACTGTTTTTATGCGTTAGGAATGGAGTTCCATTTGATTCTGATTCAATGCAGAAACATCATAGGATGTAGAAGATGCGTTTTCATGTCAGGAATGGTTCAGAAACATGATCCAGAGATGTTGTTTTCAGACATTGCACATGCTTTTTTTTAATGTTTTTTTGAGATTCCATGCAGAGCAGGACATGATTTAGATGTTGTGGTTCATGTCAGGCATTTTTTTCCAGAAGAGAGACATGTTATGCCTTTTTCAGAGCATGATGCATAGTAGAATTTTTTTTGTCAGGCATGCTTCATAACATGCTTCCATCATGGAAATTGCTAGGTTAGAAAACATTTGACAACTTTCCATCATGGGAACTTTTTTTGTTTTACCTCTGTTTGCATTTTTGTTTGTGTGTCTTCAGCACGTGAATGCAACGATGTGTACTGATGTTTGTTGCACATGTATCATAACGAAGCTTTCTTATCATTTTTTTGCAGCGATCCTCAAATCGATGATGAGGCACCTGCTGATAGGTCCTTCGCATCACGATTTTTTGGCACTCCGATACATTCAATTGGGCACGTGCTCTTGAAAGATCATGTTGAGAAGTGGGCAGTCATAAGCAGGGGCTGCCTTGGATCTCTGCTGAATATAGGATCATTCTCTGTACTAGGTGATTTCATGGATTGGTTGATCATGAAAATCGATCCTGGTCGAAGCATGTTCAGGTACACCTCATTGTTTTGATGTAAATATGCTCTAGAGGCAATAATAAAGTTGTTATTATTATATTTCCTTATTCATGATAAAAAATTTATTATTCATGCTAGATTTATATTGACCGAAAACTTAAATACATGTGTGAATACATAAACAAATACCGTGTCCCTAGCGAGCCTCTACTAGACTAGATCGTTGATAAAAATGGTTAAGGTTTCCCGACCATAGACATGAGTTATCATTTGATAACGGGATCACATCATTAGGAGAATGATGTGATGGACAAGACCCAACCGTTGGCATAGCATTTGATCGTTCCGTTTATTGCTATTGCTTTCTTAATGTCATATATATGTCTTTTCGACCATGAGATCATGCAACTCCCAGATACCGGAGGAATACCTTGTGTGCTATCAAACGTCACAACATAACTGAGTGATCATAAAGATGCTCTATAGGTATCTCCGGAGGTGTTTGTTGGGTTGGCATGGATCGAGACTGGGATTTGTCACTCCGTGTGACGGAGAGGTATCTCTGGGCCCCCTCGGTAATACAACATCAAAAGAAGCTTGCAAGCAAAGTAACTAAGGAGTTAGTTGCAAGATGATGTATTACATAATGAGTAAAGAGACTTGCCGGTAACGAGATTGAACTACGTATGGAGATACCGACGATCGAATCTCGGGCAAGTCACATACCGACAGACAAAGGGTACGACGTATGTTGTCATAAAGGTTTGACTGATAAAGATCTTCATAGAATATATAGGAACCAATATGAGCATATAGGTTCCGCTATTGGTTATTGACCGGAGAGGCGTCTCAGTCATGTCTACATAGTTCTCGAACCCGTAGGGTCCGAACGCTTAACGTTCGTTGACGATATTAGTATTATATGAGTTACGTGATTTGGTGACCGAATGTTGTTCGGAGTCCTGGATGAGATCACAAACAAGACGAGGAGCTCCCGACTGGTCCGGAGGTAAAGATTGATATATAGAACGATGCTATTTGGACACCGAAAGAGTTTTGGGAGGTGCCAGGTACTCATCGGATCAACGGAAGGGGTTCCGGGAAGCCCCGGGAGGCTATATGGGTTTAATGGGCCAAAGGGGGAACACACCAGCCCACAAGGGGTTGGTGCACCTCTCTCCCTGGCCGCCAGCCCTAGGGGAAGGAAAGGGGCAGGGTTGGTGTTGGAAATATGCCCTAGAGGCAATAATAAAATGATTATTATTATATTTCCTTGTTCATGATAATTGTCTGTTATTCATGCTATAATTGTGTTATCCGGAAATCGTAATACATGTGTGAATACATAGACCACAACATGTCCCTAGTGAGCCTCTAGTTGACTAGCTCGTTGATCGACTGATAGTCATGGTTTCCTGACTATGGATATTGGATGTCGTTGATAATGGGATCACATCATTAGGAGAATGATGTGATGGACAAGACCCAATCCTAAGCATAGCACAAGATCGTATAGTTCGTTTGCTAGAGCTTTTCCAATGTCAAGTATCTTTTCCTTAGACCATGCGATCGTGTAACTCCCGGATACCGTAGGAGTGCTTTGGGTGTACCAAACGTCACAACGTCACAGGGTGGCTATAAAGGTATACTACGGGTATCCCCGAAAGTATCTGTTGGGTTGACACGGATCGAGACCGGGATTTGTCATTCCGTATGACGGTGAGGTATCTCTGGGCCCACTCGGTAATGCATCATCATAATGAGCTCAATGTGACCAAGTGTTTGCACGTGATCATGCATTACGGTACGAGTAAAGTGACTTGCCGGTAACGAGATTGAACGAGGTATTGGGATACCGACGATCGAATCTCGGGCAAGTAACGTATCGATTGACAAAGAATTGTATACGGGGTTACTCGAATCCTCGACATCGTGGTTCATCCGATGAGATCATCGTCGAACATGTGGGAGCCAACATGGGTATCCAGATCCCTCTGTTGGTTATTGACCGGAGAGTTTTCTCGGTCATGTCTGCATGTCTCCCGAACCCGTAGGGTCTACACACTTAAGGTTCGGTGACGCTAGGGTTGTAGAGATATTAGTATGCAGTAACCCGAAAGTTGTTCGGAGTCCCAGATGAGATCCCGGACATCACGAGGAGTTCTGGGATGGTCCGGAGGTGAAGAATTATATATAGGAAGTCCAGTTTCGGCCATCAGGAAAGTTTCGGGGTCACCGATATTGTACTGGGACCACCGAAAGGGTCCCGGGGGTCCACCAGGTGGGGCCACCTATCCCGGAGGGCCCCATGGCCTGAAGTGGGAGGGGAACCAGCCCCTGGTGGGCTGGTGCACCCCCCTGCGCCTAGGGTTGGAAACCCTAGGGGTGGGGGCGCCTCCACTTGGCTTGGGGGGCAAGCCACCTCCTTGGCCGCCGCCCCCTTGGAGATTGGATCTCCTAGGGCCGGCGTCCCCCTAGGGGCCCTATACAAAGAGGGGGGAGGGAGGGCTGCGCACCCATGCTCCTGGTGCCTCCCTCTCCCTCCGCAACACCTCTCCCTCTCGTAGTGCTTGGCGAAGCCCTACCGAGATCGCTGCTGCATCCACCACCACACCGTCGTGCTGCTGGATCTCCATCAACCTCTCCGTCCCCCTTGCTGGATCAAGGAGGAGACGTCTTCCCCAACCATACGCGTGTTGAACACGGAGGTGCTGTCCATTCAACACTAGGTTCATCGGTGATTTGGTTCATGACGAGTATGACTCCCTCAACCCCGTTCTCTTGAACGCTTCCGCTCGCGATCTACAAGGGTATGTAGATGCACTCCTCTCTCTCGTTGCTAGATGAACTCCATAGATTGATCTTGGTGAAGCATAGAAATTTTTTATTTTCTACAACGTTCCCCAACAGTTGGCCCCTCCTGCCTTTCCCTCCTCATGATAGAAAGGAAAGGGGGGCGCCACCTCCCCCTGCCTTCCTCCCGTGTGCATAGAAGGAAAGGGGGGCGCAGCAGGGCAGGGGCTAAGGCTGGCTGCCGGCCCCCTTGGGGGCGCCCTAGGCTGCCTCCCCTCCTCCCCCACATATATATACATGAGAGAGGGGGCGCCGCACACGGACGACAATCTCTTAGCTGTGTGCGGCGCCCGTCTCCATAGTTTCGTCCCTCGGTCATATTTTCGGAGTGCTTAGGCGAAGCCCTATGGAGATAGCATCACCGTCACCGTCACCACACCGTCGTGCTGCCAGAACTCATCTACAACTTTGCCCATCTTGCTGGATCAAGAAGGCGAGGACGTCACCGAGCTGAAGGTGTGTTGAACGCGGAGGTGTTGTACATGCGGTACTTTATCGGTTGGATCGCGAAGGTGTTCGACTACATCAACTGCGTTGATAAACACTTCCGCTCAACGGTCTACGAGGATACGTGGACACACTATACCCTCTCATTGCTATGCATGTCCTTGGATAGATCTTGCGTGTGCGTAGATTTTTTTTTCTTTTCCATGCAACGTTCCCCAACATGTTTTTCATTGTTTGGTTGGCCAAGATGTCATTGCATTTCTTTTGTGTGAAGCATAGTTCAGAAATCTCCTTCCTTTTTGTGTTTTTCATCTGTTGCACTTTGTGTCCTTTTTCAGTCATAAATTGAAGACTACAAAGTTTACAAGAGACATGGTGCGCACATTTTTTGACATCCCATCTGGGAGTAGGCTGGTGGAGTTACTAAAGAGGAATGAGCCCCACAAGCCGCACAACATATATCGATCTGGGACGAGGGCTCCAGTCAAGCATTGCATCAGTGTGCTTCTTGAGGCGAGCAACAACGATTCTGTTACCATTGAGAGGTCTTGGGTATTACTATCACTTGGGATTGTGTTAGCCCCTGGCACTGACAATATGATTCCTCTAGAGTATCTTCCTAGCCTGGTGGACATGGATCAACTCAATGAGTTTGGTTGGGACGAGCATGTCCTGGCCTTTGCATTGAGAGAGGTGAGGAAGTACCAAAAGAAGAGGGAGGATAGACTGGGTGGGTTCTGGATTGGAGGGTGTCTACCAATGCTCGCGGTATGACCATTTTTTTCAACACTTTTAATGTTATTAAAGTTTCATTTTTTCCTTTTCCTTTTGTTTTTGTGTTGTCGATATCTGATTTTTGCAACAGACCATGTATAATAGTAACTGAGGCTTTTTTCTTGTGCTTGTGAAATTTATCACTAATTCATGTAATATACATGGACATCCCTAGGACACTGGCTGGTGTGCACACGTTCAACCGGACACTCCCTAGGGCTACCTTTGTCAGCACTTTTGACATCAAAGTTGTTGCGGAACTAGATAGAAAAAAGCTTGCTCTTCATAAGGTTGAATTTGGGAAACACAACCTAAGTTGGAAGCTCAGTCTTTCTTGATATCTTTTTGTATGTTGTTCCTTTTGTTTTTTCTGGATATAACCTGACCAGTTTTTTCATGATTCAATCTTTTCGGTTGTTTGCAATTTCGTCTCTTGTCAGAGACGCCATATGCAACAGAGGGCCCCCGCATCGATGTTGATGGTCAGAAGCAACATCATGGGTCAGGAGCAAGAATACCCGATCCACCAAGCACATGCAACACGGCTGATAATGACATAGGCAACGATGTATGCAGCTCACTGGATGAGTGTCTGCACCCACTGCCCTCAAGTGTGGACTTGGAGGTGCATATTCCCACACCATCCTTTTTTATCACCTTTTTAGGTTGCAATTTGTTCATTTCTTTAGTTTCTTATTTTCTAGGTCCTCAATCTCGTGTGTTATGTTTTTGGAGCAGACCCTAGAGCATATGCGACATATATTTGAGAAGCACAAGAATCTGTATGCAGTGGAGATGAAGTGCACTCTGAATTCTGTTGGGAAGGTACTTTAGTCAATGTTCTGCAAGCGCATGGGGGAGCTGTTGGTTAAAGTCCATTCAATCAAGTTAAGCAGCAAGGAGGACGAGGGCAGAGATGTAACGTTTGATACAGGTGGAGGCAACGCAGTTGTTGGGGATCGTCGCGGAAATTAAAAAAAATTCTATGCATCACCAAGATCAATCTATGGAGAGACTAGCAACGAGAGAGAGGGGAGTGCATCTTCATACCCTTGAAGATTACGATGCGGAAGCGTTACAAGAACGCGGATGAAGGAGTCGTACTCATAGCGATTCAGATCGTGGTTGATTTCGATCTAAGAGCCGAACAACGGCGCCTCCGCGTTCAACACACGTACAGCCCGAGGATGTCTCCTCCTTCTTGATCCAGCAAGGGGAGAGGAGAAGTTGAGGGAGAGCTCCGGCAGCACGACGGTGTGGTGGTGGAGTTTGCAGTTCTCCGGCAGGGCTTCGCCAAGCACTACGGAGGAGGAGGTGTTGGGGAGGGAGAGGGCTGCGCCAGGGGAAAGGGTGAAGCTCCCATGCGCCTCTCCACTATATATAGGGGTGGAGGGGGCTGGTTTCTTGCCCTCCAAGTCCATTGGGGCGTTGACAAAGGTGGGAGGAAAGAAATCCCATCATTTCCTTCCCCACCGATTGTTATCCCCCTTTTTAGGGATCTTGATCTTATCCCTTTGGGATATGATCTCATTCCTTCTAAGGGGGGATATTGGTGCGCCTTGACCAGGGGTGTGGGGCCTTTCCCCCACTACCCACGTTCATGTGGGTCCCCCCATGTTGGTGGGCCCCACTCTGGAACCTTATAGAACCTTCCCGGTACAATATCGAAAAATCCTGAACATTTTCCGGTGGCCAAAATAGGACTTCCCATATATAAATCTTTACCTCCGGACCATTCCGGAACTCCTCGTGACGTCCGGGATCTCATCCGGGACTCCGGACAACATTCAATAACTGCACACTAATTCCCATAACAACTCTAGCGTCACCGAACCTTAAGTGTGTAGACCCTACGGGTTTGGGAATCATGCAGACATGACCGAGACAGCTCTCTGGCCAATAACCAACAGCGGGATCTGGATACCCATGTTGGCTCCCACACGTTCCACGATGATCTCATCGGATGAACCATGATGTCAAGGATTCAAGCAATCCCATATACAATTCCCTTTGTCAATCGGTATGTTACTTGCCCGAGATTCGATCACCGGTATCCCAATACCTCGTTCAATCTCGTTACCGGAGGGTCACTTTACTCATTCTGTAATGCATTATCCCGTGACTAACTACTTAGTCACATTGAGCTCATTATGATGATGCATTAGCGAGTGGGCCCAGAGATACCTCTCCGTCATCGGAGTGACAAATCCCAGTCTCGATTCGTGCCAACCCAACAGACACTTTCAGAGATACCTGTAGTGCACCTTTATAGCCACCCAGTTACGTTGTGATGTTTGGTACACCCAAAGCATTCCTACGGTATCCGGGAGTTACACAATCTCATGGTCTAAGGAAATGATACTTGACATTAGAAAAGCTCTTAGCAAACGAATTACACGATCTTGTGCTATGCTTAGGATTGGGTCTTGTCCATCACATCATTCTCCTAATGATGTGATCCCGTTATCAATGGCATCCAATGTCCATGGTCAGGAAACCATAACCATCTATTGATCAACGAGCTAGTCAACTAGAGGCTCACTAGGGACATGTTGTGGTCTATGTATTCACACATGTATTACGGTTTCCAGTTAATACAATTATAGCATGAACAATAGACAATTATAATGAACAAGGAAATATAATAATAACCATTTTATTATTGCCTCTAGGGCATATTTCCAACAGTCTCCCACTTGTACTAGAGTCAATAATCTAGTTCACATCATTATGTGATTGTAATGAATCCAACACCCATGGTGTTTGATCATATCTCGCTTGTGAGAGAGGTTTATTAGTCAACAGGTCTGAACCTTTCAGATCCGTGTGTGCTTTACAAATCTCTATGTCATCTTGTAGATGCAGCTTCCACGCGTTACTTGGAGCTATTCCAAACAACTGCTCTACTATACGAATCCGGTTTACTACTAAGAGTCATCCAGATTAGTGTCAAAGTTTGCATCGACGTAACCCTTTACGACGAACTCTTTTACCACCTCCATAGTCGAGAAAATTCCTTAGTCAACTAGTTACTAAGGATAAGTTTGACCACTGTCATGTGATCCATTCCTGGATCACACTTGTACCCCTTGACTGACTCATGGCAAGGCACACTTCAGGTGCGGTACACAACATAGCATACTTTAGAGCCTACGTCTAAAGCATAGGGGACGACCTTCGTCCTTTCTCTCTCTTCTGCCGTGGTCAGGTCTTGAGTCTTACTCAATACTCACACCTTATGACACAGCCAAGAACTCCTTCTTTGCCGATCTATTTTGAACTCCTTCAAAATCTTGTCACGGTATGTATTCATTTGAAAGTACTATTAAGCATTTTTTGATCTATGTTTATAGATCTTAATGCTCAATGTTCAAGTAGCTTAATCCAAGTTTTCCATTGAAAAACACTTTTCAAATAACCCTATATGTTGTCCAGAAATTCTACATCATTTCTGATCAACAATATGTCAATAACATATACTCATCAGAAATTCTATAGTGCTCCCACTCACTTCTTTGGAAATACAAGTTCCTCATAAACATTGTATAAACCCAAAATCTTTGATCATCTCATCAAAGCATATATTCCAACTCCGAGATGCTTACTCCAGTCCTTAGAAGGATTGCTGGAGCTTTGCATACTTGTTAGCATCTTTCAGGATTGACAAAACCTTCTGGTTGTATCACATACAACCTTTCCTCAAGAAAATTGTCGAGGAAACAATGTTTTGACATCCTATCTACAAGATTTAATAAATAATGCAGTAATTGCTAATATAATTCCAACAAACTCTTAGCATTTCTACGAGTGAGAAAGTCTCGTCGTAGTCAACTCCTTGAACTTGTCGGAAAACATCTTAACGACAAGTCGAGCTTTCTTAATGGTGATACTTACCATCATTGTCCGTCTTCCTTTTAAAATCCATCTGTACCCAACAGCCTTACGACCATCAAGTAGTTCTTCCAAAGTCTACACTTTTTTTCATACATGGATCCTCTCTCGGATTTTATGCCCTCGAGCCATTTGTCGGAATCTGGGCCCACCATCGCTTCTCCATAGCTCGTAGGTTCATTGTTATCTAGCAACATGACCTCCAAGACAGGATTACCGTATCACTCTGAAGCAGTACCTGTCCTTGTCGTCCTACGAGGTTTGGTAGTGACTTGATCCGAAGTTTCATGATCACTATCGTCAACTTCCACTTCAATTGGTGTAGGTGCCACAGGAACAACTTCATGTGCCCTGCTACACACTAGTTGAAGTGATGGTTCAATAACCTTATCAAGTCTCCACCATCCTCCCACTCAATTCTTTCGAGAGAAACTTTTCCTCGAGAAAGGACCTGTTTGTAGAAACAATCGCTTTTGCTTCCGGATCTGAAATAGGAGGTATACCCAACTGTTTTGGGTGTCCTATGAAGATGCATTTATCCACTTTGGGTTCGAGCTTATCTGCCTGAAAACTTTTCACATAAGCGTCGCAGCCCCAAACTTTCAAGAAACGACAGCTTAGGTTTCTCTAAACCATAGTTCATACGGTGTCTTCTCAATGGAATTACGTGGTGCCCTATTTAAAGTGAGTGCGGTTGTCTCTAATGCCTAACCCATGAACGATAGTGGTAATTCGATAAGAGACATAATGGTATGCCCCATATCCAATGGGGTGTATCTATGGTGTTCGGACACACCATCACACTATGGTGTTCCAGGCGGTGTTAGTTATGAAACAATTTCCACAATGTCTTAATTGTGTACCAAACTCGCAACTCAGATATTCATCTCTATGATCATATCATAGACATTTTATCCTCTTGTCACGAAGATCTTCAACTTCACTCTGAAACTACTTGAACCTTTCAATAATTCATACTTGTGTTTCATCAAGTAAATATACTCAACATCTACTCAAATCATCCGTGAAGTAAGAACATAACGATATCCACTGCGTGCCTCAGCACTCATTGGACTGCACACATCAAAATGTATTACTTCCAACAAGTTGCTTTCTTGTTCCATCTTACTGAAAACGAGGCTTTTCAGTCATTTTGCCCATGTGGTATGATTTGCATGTCTCAAGTGATTCATTATCAAGTGAGTCCAAACGATCCATCTGCATGGAGTTTCTTCATGCGTACATACCAATAGACATGGTTCACATGTCTCAAACTTTTCAAAAACGAGTGAGTCCAAAGAGCCATCAACATGGAGCTTCTTCATGCGTTTTATACCAATATGACTTACATGGCAGTGCCACAAGTAGGTGGTACTATCATTACTATCTTATATCTTTTGGCATGAACATGTGTATCACTACGATTGAGATTCAATAAACCATTCATTTTAGGTGCAAGACCGTTGAAGGTATTATTCAAATAAACAGAGTAACCATTATTCTCCTTAAATGAATAACCGTATTGGGATAGACATAATCCAATCATGTCTATGCTCAACGCAAACACCAAATAACAATTATTTAGGTTTAACACCAATCTCGATGGTAGAGGGAGCATGCGATGCTTGATCACATCAACCTTGGAAATACTTCCAACACATATCATCACCTCGCCTTTAGCTAGTCTCCGTTTATTCCGTAGCCTTTTATTTCGAGTTACTAACACTTAGCAGTATCTATTACCATGGTGCTACTAGGAGTACTAGTAAAGTAAACATTAATATAATGTATATCCAATATACTTCTGTCGACCTTGCCAGCCTTCTCATCTACCAAGTATCTAGGATAGTTCTGCTTCAGTGACTGTTCCCCTCATTACAGAAGCACTTACTCTCGGTTCGACCTTGGGTTTCTTCACTAGAGCAGCAACTGATTTGCCATTTCATGAAGTATCCCTTCTTACCCTTTCCCTTCTTGAAACTAGTGGTTTCACCAACCATCAACAATTGGTGCTCCTACTTGATTTCTACTTTCGCGGTGTCAAACATCGCGAATTGCTCAAGGATCATCATGTCTATCCCTGATATGTTATAGTTCATCACGAAGCTCTAATAGCTTGGTGGCAGTGACCATGGAGAACCATCACTATCTCATCTGGAAGATTAACTCCCATTCAATTCAAGTGATTGTAGTACTCAGACAATTTGAGCACATGCTCAACAATTGATCTTTTCTCCCTTAGTTTCCAGGCTAAGAAACTCGTCGGAGGTCTCATACCTCTTGACGTGGGCACGATCTTGAAATCCCAATTTTAGCCCTTGGAACATCTCATATGTTCCGCGACGTTTCAAAAACGTCTTCGGCGCCACAATTCTAAACCGTTTAGCATTACTGAACTATCATGTAGTCATCAAAACGTGTATGTAAGATGTTCACAACATCCACAGACGACGTTCGAGGTTCAGCACATCGAGCGGTGCATTAAGGACATAAGCCTTCTATGCAGCAATGAGGACAATCCTCAGTTTACAGACCCAGTCCGCATAATTGCTACTATCAACTTTCAACTAAATTTTCTCTAGGAACATATCTAAAACAGTAGAACTGAAACTCGAGTTACGACATAATTTGCAAAGACCTTTTGACTATGTTCAGGATAATTAAGTTCATCTTATGAACTCCCACTCAGATAGACATCCCTCTAGTTATCTAAGTGATACATGATCCGAGTGAACTAGGCCGTGTCCGATCATCACGTGAGACAGACTAGTCATCATCGGTGAACATCTTCATGTTGATCGTATCCACTATACGACTCATGTTCGACCTTTCGGTCTCCTGTGTTCCGAGGCCATGTCTGTACATGCTAGGCTCGTCAAGTCAACCTAAGTGTTTCGCATGTGTAAATCTGGCTTACACCCGTTGTATGTGAACGTTAGAATCTATCACAGCCGATTATCACGTGGTGCTTCAAAACAACGAACTTTCGCAATGGTGCACATTTAGGGGGAACACTTTCTTGAAATTATTATCAGGGATCATCTTATTTACTACCGTTGTGCTAAGCAAATAAGATGCATAAACATGATAAACATCACATGCAATCAAATAGTGACATGATATGGCCAATATCATTTTGCTCCTTTTGATCTCCATCTTCGGGGCTCCATGATCATCGTCGTCACCGGCATGACACCATGATCTCCATCATCATGATCTCCATCATCGTGTCTCCATGAAGTTGTCTCGCCAACTGATTACTTCTACTACTATAACTAACGGTTTAGCAATGAAGTAAAGTAATTACATGGCGTTATTCAGTGACACGCGGGTCATACAATAATTAAAGACAACTCCTATGGCTCCTGCCGGTTGTCATACTCATCGACATGCAAGTCGTGATTCCTATTACAAGAATATGATTAATCTCATACATCACATATATTTCATTCATCACATCCTTCTTGGCCATATCACATCACACGACATATGCTGCGAAAACAAGTTAGACGTCCTCTAATTGTTGTTGCAAGTTTTTACATGGCTGTTATAGGTTTCTATTAAGAACGTTTCTTACCTATGCCAAAAACACAACGTGATATGCCAATTGCTATTTACCCTTCATAAGGACCCTTTTCATCGAATCCGATCCGACTAAAGTGAGAGAGACTGGCACCCGCTAGCCACCTTATGCAACAAGTGCATGTCAGTCGGTGGAACCTGTCTCACGTAAGCGTACGTGTAAGGTCGGTCCGGGCCGCTTCATCCCACAATACCGTCTAAACAAGATAGGACTAGTAACGGTAAGCATATTGAACAAAATCTACGCCCACAACTACTTGTGTTCTACTCGTGCATAGAATCTACGCAATAGACCTAGCTCATGATGCCACTGTTGGGGATCGTTGCAGAAATTAAAAAAAATTCTACGCATCACCAAGATCAATCTATGGAGAGACTAGCAACGAGAGAGAGGGGAGTGCATCTTAATACCCTTAAAGATTGCGATGCGGAAGCGTTACAAGAACGCGGATGAAGGAGTCGTACTCGTAGCGATTCAGATCGTGGTTGATTTCGATCTAAGCGCCGAACAACGGCGCCTCCGCGTTCAACACACGTACAGCCCAGGGACGTCTCCTCCTTCTTGATCCAGCAAGGGGAGAGGAGAAGTTGAGGGAGAGCTCCGGCAGCACGACGGCGTGGTGGTGGAGCTTGCAGTTTTCCGGCAGGGCTTCGCCAAGCACTACTACTACGGAGGAGGTGTTGGGGAGGGAGAGGGCTGCGCCAGGGGCAAGGGTGAAGCTCCCATGCGCCTCCCCATTATATAAAGGGATGGAGGGGGCTGGTTTCTTGCCCTCCAAATCCATTGGGGCGTTGGCAAAGGTGGGAGGAAGGAAATCCCATCATTTCCTTCCCCATCGATTGTTATCCTCCCTTTTTAGGGATCTTGATCTTATCCCTTAGGGATATGATCTTATTCCTTCTAAGGGGGGATCTTGGTGCGTCTTGACCAGGGGTGTGGGGCCTTGACCCCACTACCCACGTTCATGTGGGTCCCCCCATGCTGGTGGGCCCCACTCCGGAACCTTCTAGAACCTTCCCGGTACAATACCGAAAAATCCCGAACATTTTCCGGTGGCCAAAATAGGACTTCCCATATATAAATCTTTACCTCCGGACCATTGCGGAACTCCTCGTGACGTCCGGGATCTCATCCGGCACACTATTTCCCATAACAACTCTAGCGTCACCGAACCTTAAGTGTGTAGACCCTACGGGTTCGGGAATCATGCAGACATGACCGAGACAGCTCTCTGGCCAATAACCAACAGCAGGATTTGGATACCCATGTTGGCTCCCACATGTTCCACGATGATCTCATCGGATGAACCACGATGTCAAGGATTCAAGCAATCCCATATACAATTCCCTTTGTCAATCAGTACGTTACTTGCCCGAGATTCGATCGCCGGTATCCCAATACCTCGTTCAATCTCGTTACCGGCAAGTCACTTTACTCGTTCCGTAATGCATGATCCCGTAACTAACTACTTAGTCACATTGAGCTCATTATGATGATGCATTACCGAGTGGGCCCAGAGATACCTCTCCGTCATCGGAGTGACAAATCCCAGTCTCGATTCGTGCCAACCCAACAGACACTTTCAGAGATACTTGTAGTGCACCTTTATAGCCACCCAGTTACGTTGTGACGTTTGGTACATCCAAAGCATTCCTACGGTATCCGGGAGTTACACAATCTCATGGTCTAAGGAAATGATACTTGACATTAGAAAAGCTCTTAGCAAACGAACTACACGATCTTGTGCTATGCTTAGGATTGGGTCTTGTCCATCACATCATTCTCCTAATGATGTGATCCCGTTATCAATGACATCCAATGTTCATGGTCAGGAAACCATAACCATCTATTGATCAACGAGCTAGTTAACTAGAGGCTCACTAGGGACATGTTATGGTCTGTGTATTCACACATGTATTACGGTTTCCAATTAATACAATTATAGCATGAACAATAGACAATTATCATGAACAAGGAAATATAATAATAACCATTTTATTATTGCCTCTAGGGCATATTTCCAACAGCAGCATCTACGCATGATACCAGCACCTCAGGTCAACAAGCTGAGCTGGGGAGGCAAGTGGAAGCTGGGCCCAAGATGCCTACTGCCAAAGGTGCTTGCGATATACTATGTTGAAACAAGGGCAAAGATGCACTCAAGTCAGGAAGGGGTTTGTAGGCTTGGAAAAGGAGGTGGAATTGGAGGATGTGCAGCAGGAGGCTGCGAGAGAGGCGCCTGCAGATGCAACTACAGATGTCAACTGCGGCAAGGATGTTCATGGCGTTCCTGACAAGGCCATCACAGTTATTCCGTCAAAGGGTACAGTGAAAGCAATGGAAGCCGCTGTGGTGGAATGGGATGATGGGCCATCGTGCGACCTTTTCCCACCGGGAGTGAAGACTATAAGTGGCTTAACCAACAAGTGCCACCTAAATCTTTAATGAGCCCAGATGTAGTTGCTACCCCCTCTGCTGTACATCATTGGCTTCAGCGGGCCCTACTTTTGATAACACGCTAGCCAGAGATCATGTCAATCACATCCTACATCCAATTGCAACACACATCTCTCCTCCTCTTTTTGACACTGATACAAAAGTTTCCAGACCAAATGATATCAACAGACCAATGTTTGATGCATCTCCAAATGCCATCGCAACTCTGTTCTCTATTGGATCTTCTAGTCTGTCTCGATGTTTCTGCATTCTCTTATTTGTTCTTTGCATTTTTAGTTTTTTTTTGCTTCTTTTGTTTCTTCTGTTGCAGCCTGCATATCTCACTTTTTTATAATTATATGTGTCCATGCAAGGTAATTCAACTAACTCTGTAGTTGCAACAACCAATGTTGATTCAAGTAGTGGGTCAAGTTGTCATATCAAGAAGGCTGTCAAGAAGAAGAAAAGGCCTGCCCAGTCACCTGATGGAGTTCTGAAGATGAAGAAGATCAAGGTTGATGCAACCGGGGATGCTTTGCATGAACAGTATGTTATAAGCAGATATTAGTTAAGGAAACAAAAGGATTGTGAAGCTTTGTGAGTGTACTTTCCCTTGTTGTTTGTGTATCTTCATGAGATCCCCTAGTTGTTTATGTTTTCTAATACAAACCATGTGTTTTTATGTTGCTATGCATCCTTTTTCATGTTTTTGAATATGTAGCACTGCTTTCCTTGAAATAGATGGCTTCCATACCTCTCTTCATAATGTTCATTCATCGCTAAATCCACCAGCCGAGATCGACAATGAGGTCATGACTCTCTACCTAAAAACTTTCAATCTGGAGAAAGTGGGCCGCAGGAAGAAGCCAAAGAAGTTTGCATTCTCAGTTTTTATGAGTGTTAGTGCACGCAATCTATACCATCTTCCATTTTTATCGCCATATCATTTTTGTCGCAACATCATCGTGCTATTTATCTTTTTGTGTTTCATGCTTTGTGTGTATTTGGCTTATGTGGTATGTTGTTTTTTCAGCTACAACTTGCTGCCGAGCCCGATGCATTTGATCCTAAGACGTGTGAGAGAGAGTTTAGGAAGGCTTGTGAGAACAACGACATTTCAAAGGGAAACGTTTGAAGACGGTGCGCCGGCCGAAGCTTCGGCCGGCCCGTCGTGATCGAACTTGAAATCGTGCGTCCGAGCCACACGATTGCTATGTTCCGCTGGCCCCACACGCAGCTTACCTCCCTGCAGCCTTATCTTCTCACGCATATGCCTCAGTCACCCATTCGCACTCATCCTTCCTCTTCTTTCTTCTTTCAGATCGCTCCTGCCCACCACCAGTGCCTCCCTTCTCCTTCTTTTTGCTGCTACTAGCTGCTGTGACTCCGGCCAGCATGCTTCCAGGCTGCCGTCAGGTCACACTGCAACCAAAAATTGCACCCATTTTTGTTGTTGTTGCCACTGCAAGGTGGTGCTAACACAACTGAATTTTGAACACGCCATGAGACGCGGTAATAGGATGGCTCCCGGGGTGGCAGTCGTGGCCGTGGCAAGGTGGTGGCCACCTGGCCGGAGCTGCAGCGACCAGGACGTTGCTTTGCGGGCGGCGGTCACAAGCACTGTAAGCGGATCTTCTGGAGTGCTACAACCGGTGACCTGCAGTGCTGGAAGCTGCATACGGCGATGCTACCGGTGTGCGGCGGTACTGCAACCGGCGGCGACGGTCGTCGATGATTTCAACCGTAAGTGGGAAATGCTTCAACCAGCGTAGGAAAAGCTTCATCCGGTGATGGAAAAAGCTTCAACGGGCATGAGGGAAAAGTTTCAAACAGTGGAAGAAAACTTCAACCATGAAAAAGCTTCAACTTGGTGGTGCAAAAGCTTCAAACGACGGTGGAAAAAGCTTCAAGCGGCATGGGGGGAAAAGCTTCAACCTGCGAAAAAGCTACAACCATAGTCTGTGGGAGTTGCAACCGTGAACTGTTTTTGCTGGTACCGGCGACCACGGCGAGTGACAGGTGACCATGGCGAGCACGACGGTCACGCCGTCGAGCTGGAAACCATGGGGGTGGTGAGCTAGGACTCTGGTCAGGGGGTGCTGCAACCCGTGTCTCTGTGTGCTGGAACTGCTACTACGGCGAGCTGCGAGGTTGGATCGGTGTTTTTATGCTGGAACCGTGGCTGCCCGGCGAGGATGGTAAGCAGCGGCTAGCCGGGGGAAGAAGTGGAAGGAAGCGGTGGCAAGCAAGTGGCGGCAAGCGGCGGCGAGCCGGCGCGGGGTCGTTGGGGTGGGTACTATGGGCGCCGACGGGACGGGGAAAGAAGTGGAAGGCGAGAGACAGGGAAGGAGAGGATGCGGAAGCCAGATCAGATGGCTGCGCTTTGCTGCATCGGGCGGCTAGGGTGTGACCGGCCCAA
This sequence comes from Triticum aestivum, assembly GCF_018294505.1. Lineage (NCBI taxonomy): Eukaryota > Viridiplantae > Streptophyta > Magnoliopsida > Poales > Poaceae > Triticum > Triticum aestivum. The sequence continues at coordinate 710,687,064 of NC_057813.1, read as the reverse complement.
CTATTGGGCCGGCGTGCCGGCGCCTAATACTCGCCCATTTCAAATTGCGATCTAGTTGTGGTTTCTACTATGTGTTCATTTATATATTATATTGTTATTCCATTTTTTATTTGCAGCTTTGTTCACTCACAGTGGTTTTTTCATTTGCAGCTTTTCTTTACAGTTGATGGTTTAGGGTGTGGGTTGGGTTGTCGGAGGTTGATGGCTCAGGATGTGGGTTGGGCTATCAACGCAGAAGAAGAGGGGTTGCCCGGGGCAGTGGCAGACTGGCGGACGTGGCAGCTTGGGGAGAGTGGGGCGGAGAGGCACGCATAGCAGCGCCACCGACCACGGCTGGGGCTAGCAGGTAGCTTGGCGGCGTTGAGGGTGGTAGGAGTAAGTGGAAATGACGGCAGCGAGAGGGAGAAGCAGCTAGGGAAAAAAATGACTTGCAAAAAGGGAGGCAGCTTGCACAGTCTGGTTATTCAAAAAACTTCCATGGCCTGTGCCACAAAAGAGATAACAAAATTCATGAGGCATCGTCTTCGGAACCTAATACCAGGCTCAAGTTTTCAAAAAGGTGTATGCACAACATTAACGACCAACAATACAAACGAACACAATTACAAGGTGCTGAGGAGAAGAATCGCAAGAGCCGAAGCCTCCAAACACTTGGAGCGTCCATTGATCATCAGAGACACGAAAGCGGACCTGAGGCGACAGACACAAAACATCGGAATAAAGGACCATTGTATTTGTATGCATGGAAGACAGACATACCTTGTCACAGAACCGTCCGTCCATCGCCAAAGAGCCCCCCTATGCCTTCTAGCCCTGGGTCAAAAGGCGCCAACCCCTCGGATGATAGAAAGCTCACTAGACCACATATGGCAAAAGGAAACCAAATCATCAAGGAAGAACAACCGTTGAGCCTGATAAAATTTTCTGGCGACACCAAGCCGAAAACAATATCACCTTCGTCATCCACGATCCACAATCCTGACAACCAGCTGAAAGGGACCAAGCCCATGGGACAGTGCCTTCGAGAAAGGAACGATGCCACAGCTCGCCGATGACATCCTATCTGATGCGTCTCCGTCGTATCTATACTTTTTGATTGTTGCATGCCAATATTATACAACTTTTATACATTTTTGGCAACATTTATATTATTTTTTGGGACTAACATATTGATCAAGTGCCCGGTGCCAGTTCCTGTTTATTGCATGTTTTTTGTTTCGCAGAATATCCATATCAAATGAAGTCCAAACACGATAAAAATTTATGGAGAATTATTTTGGAATATATGTGATTTTTGGGAGGTGGAATCAACGTAAACGGAGGTCCGCGGGCTCCACTACTTACCAGGGCGTGATCTACCCCCCTGGCATGCGGTGGTGCCTGCTGGGCACCCTGTAAGTCGGCTGGGGCTCTACTTTGGGCGCGAGGAAGTTTATATCTGGTAAAAAATCGTGTTAAAATTTGAGTGCAAACGGAGTTACGGATGTTTAGAAAACGGTGAAATGCCACATCTGGGGCCGCGATACAGAAGAGAAATAGAGAGACATATCCAATCTTGGAGGGGCTCTCACCCCTCCGCCGCCATGGAGGCCATGGACTAGAGGGGAAACCCTGCTCCCATCTAGGGGGGAGGCCAAGGAAGAAGAAGAAGGAGGGGGATCTCTCCCCCCCCCCCTCTCCCAGTGGCGCCGGAGTGCCGCCAGGGCAAGGAATGTGACGGCGATCTACGTCAACAACCTTGCTACCGTCAACACCAACTATCTCCCCCTCTATGCAGCAGTGTAACCTCTCTATCCCCGCTGTAATTCTCTACTTAAACATGGTGCTCAACACTATATATTATTATCCAATGATATGTGGTTATCCTATGATGTTTGAGTAGATTTGTTTCCTATTTGCTAATCGCCGATCGTGGTTGGTATGAGTTGTTTATTTTATTATGGTGCTGTCCTACGGTGCCGTTCATGTCGCGCAAACGTGAGGGATCCCCGCTGTAGGGTGTTGCGATATGTTCATGATTCGCTTATGGTGGGTGGCTAGAGTGACAGAAACTTACGCCCGAGATAGGGGATTGTTGCGTATGGGAGTAAAGAGGACTTGATACTTAAGGCTATGATTGGGTTCTACCTTAATGATCTTTAATAGTTGCAGATGCTTGCTAGAGTTTCAATCATAAGTGCATATGATCCAAGTAGAGAAAGTATGTTAGGTCATGCCTCTCGCTCATGTAAAATTACAGTAATGATTACCGGTCTAGTTATCGATTGCCTCGGGACAAATCTTTCTCTTATGTTAAAAAAGCTTCCTACTACACTACAAAGTTTATTGTCTTGTAATATATTCTTAGTTTTATTCTCCCTAAGTACTCCTAGTTTTATTTTTATTTTAGGTAAAGCAAACGTTAAGTGTGTGTATAGTTGTATCGGTGATCGATAAAATTTGGGTGAATATTTGTTCTACCTTTAGCTCCTCGTTGGGTTCGACACTCTTATTTATCAAAAAAGGCTACAAACGATCCTCTACACTTGTGGATTATCCCTATCCAACAGACCACCAGATTTTCACCGGGTGTTAAGAGGTGGAGGTGTGCAACCGACAATGACATCTCCAAGGAGGGAAACAATGCTAAAGAAACGTCATAGTCCTCGATAACGACAATGCCGGGCAAAAAGGGAACTGGCCACCACATGTCCACAAGCCACAACACCTCACATGCAACCAAAGGGCCATTAGAGAGGCGAGGTAGACGGGGAGTCATGAAGATGACGCCCATGCAGAGCGAGCCACCCTCACAACCGATAAACCAACAAGGCTGGCACAGAGGCACTCACCATAAGGTCGCTGCCATGCCCACCACTTGAAGCCGTCACTCCAAAATCCGAGAAGCAAAGCTTGCCTGCCTCTCACCGAGAGGCGAGTTGCAAATGTGCAGCGGGCTAACCTTGCAACCGCACTGACACTCCTTCACACCGCCAAACCCTCCACACGCCGGTGAGCCCCCACACGATGACGAGGACTAGACAATAGATCCACACGAACTAGCTAGTCCATGCACAGGATCTAGCACAAGTCAATCGACCGCTTCCATGGACTCCGATAACAGATCTATTACCAGAAATAAAAACCTTGGTTGCCACACACGGCAAGTGTGGGTTTTCTTCCCAATAAAGTTTGGGCAGTGATCTGCGCCGGCGCACCGGCCCAAGCGTTGGGCC
>NC_057813.1:710682215-710682557 GCF_018294505.1 Triticum aestivum | reverse complement strand
CTCCAACGGTAGTAGCAAAAGCCTGCTACGGTTGCAGCAAAAAAATCATTGTCGTCCTCGCGAGGTCGTAGCTCTGTCTGATGGATGTAGCAAAAAGCTTTGCCGGTAGTAGCAAAATCCAACAACGGTTGCAGCTTTTCCTTGTTGTGCAATGCCATTGAAGCTTTCTATGTCTATGGTTGAAGCTTTTTTCAACGGCTGTTGAAGCTTTTCTAGGTGACGGTTGCAACACTTGTATACGCGGGAGGATCCGGGCATGGCTGCAGCCATGGCGGCCGGCGAGGGAGCGCCTGGCCGCCGGCGATGGAGGTCGTGGTCGCCCAGTCGCAACCCGGGGGGAGG
>NC_057813.1:710681273-710681928 GCF_018294505.1 Triticum aestivum | reverse complement strand
GCCATGGCAGTCGGCGAGGGGAGCCTGGCCGCCGGCGAAGTAGCTCGTGATGGCCCAGTCGCAGCTCGGGGAGAGGGGAAGGGATGGGGAAGGAGTGGGGAGGAGGGGGCAGAAGAAGAGGGCTTCCGCGCGCCCCATGAAGGAGACGCGAGGAAGAGGGAGACCGGCCCAATGTTTCTGCCGGTGCCCCGGCCCCAAACGTTTCCCATAAAGTTTTATCTTCCTTTCCCCACATCAACTACCACGCTCCTAGACCTGCTGACCGTCGAAGCCGCAACTGCGCAGCCCGCAAACCCACACAAACCACAAGTAGAAAGGCGTCGTGGAGGTAAGATATGTTCTGTGGTGACAGCCGCGCCGGCACCAACGAGGGGGGAGCACACTGGGACCCGCCGTGACAACAGACAGTCGGGTTCTCCCTCACCGCTGTCGTGACAAGCTTGTATCAAGTCTGGCCATGGCCCTGGCCGGCTGTGCCTGTGGTGATCAAACAAAATCTTGTGATGGCATACGGCGTTGCGTGATCGAACGTGAAAACGTTACAATATATAGCACCAAAAACCTGGAGCCAATCTTTTTCTTGGGAAAAAAATGTTCATCACGTCAATTTGTGTCGTACATACTCCAAATAGCTGGGAGCGGAACGTAGATTGTC
>NC_057813.1:710636419-710681070 GCF_018294505.1 Triticum aestivum | reverse complement strand
AAGGGTTTTCGTTTTGTTTTGTAAGAGCTCCGATGGAGTTGAGATCGGGGCGCCGCCTCCGTTCCTCCGAGCAGCAGCCACCTCCAGGAGTGGACCGCATCAGCGCCCTCCCCGACGACCTGCTCCTCCTTGTCCTCGCCCGCCTCCCCTGCGCCAGCGCCGCCGCGCGCACCGGCGTCCTCTCTAGCCGGTGGCGCGACCTCTGGGCCCGCCCCTACCAGATCGTCTTCCGTGATGTCCCCTTCCGATCGCTCGAAGCAGCGCTCGGCAGCGTCGACTCTCCCGCGGTCTCGATCCTGGAAATCCACGTCCCCTACGAGTGCGTGCCCAACCCTTTCCCCGACACCGCCGGCGTCGACTCACTGCTGCGCGCCGCCGCGCGGCTCGAGCCGGCGGAGTTCGTCTTCGCCCTCCCCGGGCACTTATCCAGCCCTTGCGTCGACGTCGACCTGTCTTGCTTCCACCGCACCACCTCCATCGAGCTGGACTCATGTCTCCTCTTCCTCCGTGTGCCAACCGGCGTCGACTTCCCCGCGCTCGAGATGCTGTCCCTGTCGGGGAGGATCCCGGATCTCGACCCCTTGCTTTCATGCTGCCCGCGCTTGCGCACACTCCAGCTCAGAAGCATAGTGCACGACACGAGCGACCTGAGCGTCACCTCGGCGTCGCTGCACGAGCTCGTCGTGGACCGCTCGAGCAAGCGGACAAGCCGTGTCAACATCGTCGCCCCCATGCTTAAGCAATTGACCATGTCCTTTATCGCCTAGGATGTCATTATTTCCGTCTGGGCACCGATGGTGGAGAAGGTCCGGTGGAATTGCTGGTACGCCACCTATGACAGGGCGTCTATTGTGTTTGGTCTTTGGCGACTAGAGCAGGTGGCATTACAGATGGCAGCGAGACAAGGACAGCTCCCTTCCTTGGAGATTTGTGCCCACGCCGTGCGTCCCTTCTCCGGCTCAATTTACTGCAAAGCTTAGACCAAACTAAATCTGTGAATGACACATATATACTGTCAAATTGTTTTTCAGAGCTCACATGTTTTCAGCAGTAAAGAGGAGGACACCTTTGCAGAAGAGATAGAGAAGCATATGATTGCTGAGTTTTCTGTTTTGGAGTTATATCTCATAACAAATGGGCATGTTTTCGGATCACTCATGTTTCATCTCCTACAGATGTTCGGAGTTTGTGGTTATGTGCGGAAGCTTAAGGTCATCCTAGAGGGATCAATGGTAATTCTTTGCTCTAATTATATAACCTATAATGATATAGTGTGTAGTAATTCACATATAATTTTCGGTTGTAGGTGAAAGAAGAATGCCCATTTCATTGTCGGTGTGAGCCTTCGAACTGGAGATCCCAAACAATCTCCTTGTCTGCTCTCGAGGAAGTGGAGATCAACGGGGTTGAAGGATATGATCATGAGATTGATCTCTTGAAACTGATATTCAAATGTGCGCCGGTGCTTAAAAAAATGACGGTGAAGCTGTCACAGGAGGTATCAGCAAGTAACGATGGATGCGCAAAGATATATAACATCTTTGAGTCATATTCCTCCGTCCAATGCAATGTGGATCATAACTATGGTGAGTATATGTTTGGCATGTATTATTAGCATGCTCTCAGATGAAACTTAAATCCAATTGTTAGTTCATGTGGAAGATTTGTCGAAAATGTGGCGTTGACATGCCCACTATAGAGTTTACTTGTGCATGCGTCCCATTTATTAGCTAATTAAGCATGTTATATTTCTGAATTTGAGTGCTCCACCTTCGTATTTTTATGGAAATAGGAACCGAATGGTGGAGCGAATAATAACTCGATATTTTACGTAGGCTTCCTTACCTAAATTGCTCTTTTGCATAATCTTCTCTATTGAGATCATTCCCTTTTGTTTTGCATCTGTATTCGAGTTTCTAGGTTAGCTAGCTGAAGTTGTCTCGTCTTAATTTATTTGCCTTGGGGTTCGGCACAAATTATATGTTCCAGTTAAACTTTAAGGCATGCACTTTGTTATTTCTTTCTGTTGTCAGCATGTATCTGTTTTATTTGCCAAATGAGAACAATTTGTTTTGCATCTATTCAGTAGCAGAAAGATAATTTCTAGACTACCTGAAGTTAGTTGTCGCATTTAGTCCATCGGGTTTCTTTCTACTCTCAGCATATTGCTTGGGAAATTGCACAAATACATACGTTTTGAGGCTGAGGTAAAACAAAACCATAGCTCTTGGATTTGAACAAAAAACCACAAATCTACGACTTAGCAGTAACAAAAACCCCAAATCTACCAATTGAACACAAATCTAACAACTGGACCCCACTAGTCATCGACACTGTAGTGGATAGCTTATTTTTAGCGTGAGCTCACACGGGAGCTATGCTTGAGCTGAGCCGGCCAGTTTGGAGCCAGAACCATCATCTAAATGGACCTCCATATATGTTCTTATCTTACGAAAACTGTACAAACCTTAAAAACGGCTGGGAAATTGACTGAAAATTTTCATGATCGATCATTTAAGATGTCTTGAATTATTATATATTTTTAGATTTCTTTACAAAACTTAATTTTTGTAAGAAAAAAATGTTTGAATCTTACAAGAACTGTCCAAATTTTATAATGGCTAAAAAAATGGGTTTGAACATTATCAGATTGATAACTGAAGGTGTATTGAATTACTAGTACTCCCTCCAATTCTTTTTTCTCTGCGTATAACTTCTTCCCGTTTTATCCTAATTAGTCTACGCATTGCCTTTTCGCCGCGCATGTTTCCATCTATGCCCCGTGTCTGTCGCCTGCGCATGCATTAATTTGGCAGCCGCAGCGGCGCTCCAACCAATCACCGCAACATGCAAACGACCTCTGACGCGCGCACGGAGGAGAGAAAAAGAGACTGGACCTGCTAGCCAATGTATTGCATGCAGCAAGTAAAGTAATTTGTGCATGCAAAGGGGCAAAGTAGTCCAAAATAGACATAGCCAGGGCCTCCTTGGTATCTGGGCCTCAACTTATGCGCAGAGAAATTAGGATCGGCGGGAGTACTTTCTAAAGGATTTGCTCTTTTCACCCAATGTTGTCCACATCTATAAAACAATTATTAAAACTTTGAAAATTTTACCCCATTTTAAGATTTCTTAATATTTTAATTATGTAAGTTAGGTGAGGTCAGATCAGCTTAAACCGACCTCTCAAGCTAGGCCATCACTATAGTCAGTTAACATGGGGCCCACATGTCATAATTCTCCTTAACTGACTATTGGAGCAATGTTGTGTTTTTTGTTGCCGATTAGTCCTAGATAGGGCTGCAAGAAAAGCTCGAGGCTCGTGAGCCGCTCGAGATCGACTCGTATTTTAGCTTGACTCGAAAAGAAATGAGCCGAGTATGAACACTTTATGTAGCTCGATCGTGAAATGAGCCGATCTTGAGCAAGCATTGGCTCGCTCTATTTTAGCTCGATAGCTCGATATCATATAAGTATATTAAATAACCTTCATACCAATCTCCAATAATTAGGATCATTCATTTCCATATATGTTCTATACGATTTTTTTCTTCACTTTAGCTACTAGCAAACATGGAAATTAAGCATAGAGAAAATTTATTCTCATCACGTGGCCAACAGTGTGTTCAATATCTTGTTATTTTGGTGAAATCTTGAGAGCTGGCGCACCTTCATCACCTTCTATCCATGGCCTCTTGTTATTAAATACTAGTCTTCACTTGAGAAAGAATAAGTCGAATTTATAGCGCTTTTCTGTTCTGTTGTGGCCTATCTAGCTTTAAAATTTGCCTTAAAATGATTTTAAAAATCATCTTATTTAGCTCGAAACTAGCTCGAGATCGACTAGCGATCGTTACAAGCTGAGCATGTGCCACTTTCTGCAGCTCGACCTTGAGCTTCACACATTTTGAGCTCGCTCGAATTTTAGTATGAGTTGAGCTGAGCCTAGGTAACTCGCTCGAACTCGATTCATTTGCAGCCCTAGTCCTAGAGTCGTGGTTTTTTGTCAAAATCCCCTAGAGTTTTGGTTCTATGTTACCTTAGCCCCAAAACTTGTGTATTTGTGCAATTTCAACTTGTGTTTTATTTGCTGGTGAGAACATTCCTAAAACATATAACAACTCCACGTTTGCTCATTGTGATAGTTACTAGAGCTTGTTTCATTTTATATCCTCTGCAAGGTTAATGCAGGACAGGCAAAATTGTCCATCTACACGATACTCATCCTTATGTTTGTGGATTCATGGTGCGCATCGGCAAGACCATCCTTTCCCATGCTGACCAACGCATCTACCTAGTCTCAGGACTCGCTTGGTTGCTCCAACTGACCACCTGACGTGTTCTCTTGGCAGTGCAATGTAGCTATATATAAGACGCTCTTAGTTAAATCTTGAATGGTTCTTTGCAATTCAATTATTTAAGTTAATGCATTCCATCTATTCCAGTCAACTACAGTAAGCTACTTCCTCCGTCCTAAGAGGGTTTTTGACACTAGTGGGATGGAGGGAGTAGTTATTATGTTAAGCATACAATTTCTATTTCTATGTGTGATCCTTCATTGTGCTGATGGACTGCATGTTTTCACCGGAAGTAAACGGAGCACCAGTGAAAGATCACATGCCAGTCCGGTCATAAACCGAGATTTATATATATATTTACTCTCTGTTCTTACTACTGCATGCCATATGATGTATAGAAGATACATATTGTGTCACTTTGTTTTAGCAAAATCTTTTACCACTTTGTAAAGCCAGTGGTGAGAATGTCCTCACAAGTTTCCACTATGATTGTCTTGAACAAACTCACGCAGTCAACTGTACCATTTACTTGCCGATATTTGGTTTGGTATAGGTGTATATGATCAAACATTTCAATGTACTAAAACACCAGTAGCACTTTTTTTTAATACAAACCTGCTAATATTGGATATAGGCAGATATCTCAAATAACTATAGGAGTATTATATTTTGTATCTTTGGTATAGATAGCTTCTTTACTGATCAAGATTTATGAGACAAAGAGGAGTTTGATTCCAGGAATTAATCATTAAGATTTAAAGATAAAAATAAGAATTTCTGGCTAGTAATTTAGTGCATCCTTAGTTAACCAATAATATCTTCTTTTGACCTAAACTAATCCTCACCCTCCTGCACACGAGGATGGAGCAGGATGACGCTGAGTTCAGCACCGTGAAGCTGTTGTCGTTCACTCCTGGGAAGCAAGTTCATTATTACCACAACTAGGTAAGTAGCAAAACCATGAGATCGCTGAGCTTCCTGCTAGCTTTCATATGGTTTTCTTGACACTACATAGCTCTGATTAGCACATTGCCACGATTAGGAATCTGTCATCGGTAGAGTTGAACAAATTAAGTCTGTGGAAAATCCGTTATATCATGTTCACTTTATTTAGGTATTTTTTATATAAAAAATATAAGTAGGTGATCATTTTTCAGTTAAAGTTTGAAAGACAACTACTCCCTCTGTCCCAAAATAACTGTCTCAAGCTTAGTACAACTTTGTACTAGAACTAGTACAAAGTTAAGACACTTATTTTGGGACGGAGGGAGTATCATATATCTTTATTTCACAAACCGAACTTAAACTGAGAGCCGTTCAAAGAAGTCGACATCTTAAACGGCCATCACCACACTAGAGTTAGCAATTGAGTGGTAATCAAACTCTACTTCCGGTGTCACCCCAATCGTGCAATCACAACGACCATGAATGTGTCGGCGTGTTCGCCTCTTGTTGTGCAATCACAACGGCGGTAGGGGGGCGGATGGGTTCTCATCTACTATGAAGGTGCAGGCGGTGTTGGCCTCGGCTCGGCCCCCTGGCGATATTCACTTCCCAAGGTCCTTGGTTGCTGACCTTCTCCGTCCTAGCCTACATCTTTCGTCTCTGGCTGCTCTAGGTGTGCTGTTTGTGTCCAGATAGGCGTGTTCTGACTCTTTCTTTTGGGGTGCATGATTGCGGTATTCATCCATGCTCTTGTGGGAGCAGCTCCATTGATCGACGCCGTGGTTCCTTTTGAGCCAAGGCAAGGAGGTTGGGACCTCCTTCGGTGATCGAAATGACGAGTGTGTCGTGCAGCGGGACCAGTTGTTTTGTAGTCGGCATGTCTTCTCTTAGCTCGCGTGCTACCCCTTTCGAGTCGGCTGGTTCCTTTTCCCTGGTTCATTCGCGGAAGAGGGCCTTGATGTCTCCAAGTTCCGTGCTTATTGCCTACTTCGTAGCTTGTAGTTGTGAGATGTTTCATTAGCACCTCAGTACCCACGTGTTGTATTTTCTTTTCCTGCTTGGTGTCCGTGTTTGTAATCCTGACCCGTTGATGACTTTGTTAATTCAAAGTTGGACTAGATTGAGCCTTTCTCAAGGCATAGCATGAGTCTTTTCTCTAAATAAAAACAATGACCATGAAGCAAGAATATAATCACTAGCAAACACTGCTTTCGGTATCACACTAATCATGCAATCGCAATGGCCATGAAGCAAGAAAATAATGAGGAAGGTTCTCAGTCTAATTTTCTACCACCTCTGTCCCATAACATAAGACGGTTTTGCAGTTCAATTTGAACTCCAAAAACGTCTTATATTATGAGACGGAGGGAGTACTTTGTAGGATGTAAACTATGAAACATTTTTCTATGTTGCTTGGAGTATGAAGTTTTGTACCGAGGCAAAAATCGCCCCTATATAAAGCTAAGAGGAGAACAAAAGTGATGATAAAAAAGAAGAGGAGAAGAAAAGTTATAACAATAGTCCTCCCGTTTGTTCGTAATGGTCTTAAAGCACTCATAAATCATCAATATGTTGCTTATGGTGAACTGAATCCCATCATTGTTATGTCCGATATAAGAGGGCAGTGACAAGAGTGTATATGTTGCTTATTTGTTATGGGCATTAAAGGAGATTTAGTCGCCCAAGTTGCATTGGCAATGACTCGGGTCTAACCTCTCACGGATTTCTCCCCTCCTCTAGGTGAAATCCACACTCGGTTCCTCTTTGTTCCACACCACAAATGGGTCTGATTATCAGGAGAAGTCCACGGAAGATATAATCCAAGTAAAAACCCTCCAAAATGCGAAACAGAGGAAAATAGAATAACATGGTAACAATTAGTATTATAATCCAAAGAATATTAGGGTTAAACTGAAGAAAAATATGTGTGTGAAATACACTCATCAATCTCTCTCTGATGTCACAGTCCTGGTGGCAGGTGCCCCAACTACTAACAAAAGTAAAAAAAAAAGTTGGGAGCTTCTCAACTTGCTCCTGCTAGCTGATATTTCTTCTTCCGACTCTCGGTGATCGACACAAATCTATTCAAAATTTTATGGCGGCTGCTACGAGTAAGCCGAATGATCTTTAGAAAGATCATTCACCTGCGCAGCCGTCTGATTGAGGCGTGCGTGACCGTTGATTGCAGGCTCGCAGTACACGTCTTCCTTTTCTCGCTTCCCTATCCTCCTGCCGCAAACGAAGCAGTACGTCGTTGGAGCAGCAGCCCCCTCCCTGGCCGGCAGTGCAGCGCTGCCGTTCGATGGAGTACTGATTCTGGTCGCACCAGCCCCGCCGTCGTACCACAGACAAATATTCCAACTGTTGAGTATATGTGTTGTGCATAATTGTTTATTAGGCCCACCTCCTAGTTGCCTTGTATAGTTGAGGTTATGACCCACCTTTATACAACATATATACTTGCGTTTGCATGTGAGCAAACATCGTGCAATTCATACATCATGCATGATATCAATTTCCGGGTTCTAAACCCTAGCTTCCGCCCGCCGCTGCCGCCGCCACCCTCCCTCCTTCCCTGCCGCCGCGCCACCCCTCCCTGCCGCCGCTGCGTCCGCCGCTCGCCCCGGCCGCCCGATCCCCCTGCCAACGCGAGCCCGTAGCCGCCGCCCCTACACGCCGCCACACCCTCCTGTCGCCGCCGCCCCTCGCCACCGCGACTCCCTCTCCATCACCCGCAGCCACCGTCGCTCCCCTCTTCCAGCCGCTGCACCGCTACCACCACCCAACTCGACCCCGAGCCGATCGCCGCCGCTATCCAACCCTACCCGAGCCGAACCCTAGTTGTCCCACCTCAAGCCACCATGTCATCCGTCACCTCGTCCGCCACCACCAACTCCAACCCGTTCGCCGACGCCAACCCTCCCGACGTCAACGACATCCGCAACTTCAACATCTACGAGCGGGTGCCTGTTCGTCTCTCCCAGGCGGACTCCTCCCACTACACGTGAAAGACGTACATCCCTCTCGTGTTCCGGGAGTACCACCTCATCGATCACGTGGACGGCTCCGTCGACTCCAGCCTCGTCCCCGAATTCCATGGCTGGTCCACCATTGACACCACGATCATCCAGTGGTTCTTCCTCACCATCTCGCCGGACCTCATTTAGATGGTCGTGCAGGAAGGTGATGACGCTCACGCCGTGTGGACCAAGTTGAACAGGCTCTTCACCGACAATCAACTCGAACGTCGTGTTTTTTTGCAGCAGGAGTTTTTTGGGTGCCACTAGGACAACTCCTCCGTCGACGACTATTGTCGCCGCCTCAAGACTCTCGCTGATGAGCTCCGCAATATTGGTGCGAAAATCGATGATGACCTCCTCCTCAGCACGCTCACCGCCAGGCTCAACGAGGACTTTGGCAACGCCGCGACAAACCTCACCCTCATCCCCGAGCCCCCATTTGCCAAGTTCGTTGCATGCCTCCGGTTGGAGGAGCGACGGATGAAGCAGGTGAAGGCGCGGGCCATCCACACCGCCCTCGCCGCTGCCACCAACCGCGGCGGCCCCCTGCTACCTCCCGCTGTCCCGGCCGCGCCACCTCAGCCGCGCCATCAGGCACCGCGGGTGCCGGCGTGGCGGTTAGCAGTAGCAGCAACAGCAGTAGGGAGCCGGCCAACCTCGTCAGTAGAAGCTCCAGGTGCCCCCTCCGTGGGCCGCCGGCTACAACCCGTGGACCGGTGTTGTTCATGCATACACCATGCCAGTTCTCCACCCTCCTGCGCTGACGCTTCCCATGCCGCGCCCGCCGGTGTATCAGGCATACTACGCGGCTCCGCAGCCCTACGAAGGGTACCCACCGCCGCAGCTGAGGTGGTTACGGCATCCCGTTGGCGCCTCCGTCTCCCTTGCCGGCGTTGCCGCCGGCGCCCTGGGATCCAGTGCTCCTCGCCGCGCTGCACACCGCTCCTACACCGAACAACTAGACTGGAGGTGGTGATTGGTACAGGACACCGGGGCCACGGCTCACATGTTTGCTCATCCTGGTAATCTTGCCTCCTTCACTCCTGTTACCACCGACCGCCGCATCATTGTCGGCGACAGTTCCACACTTCCTATCACACACGTCGGGCACACTTCTTTTCCTTCTAATTCCATGCCATTATTTTTCTCTAACATACTTGTGTCTCCTCATCTTATTAAGAATCTTGTTTCTGTTCGTTCTCTCACTCGTGAAAATCTTGTCACTGTTGAATTTGACGAGCTTGGTTTTTGTGTTAAGGACGCTCGAACCATGATGGTACTCCATCGATGTGACAACCCCGACGAGCTCTATCCGGTGCATTCTCCTTCATCCGCCACCACCGCACCGGTTGCTCTCTCCGCTGGCGTTGATCTCTGACATGCTCGTTTGGGTCATCCCAACCCCGTCACACTTCGTCATATTCTTAGGAGTTTCAGTTTCAGTTGTAATAAGATAGAGGATCACACCTGTCATGCCTGTCGAGTCGGCAAACATGTTCACCTTCCGTTTAATAACTCCACCACCATTGCTTCTTTTCCCTTTCAGTTGATTCATAGCGATGTGTGGACCTCTTCAGTTCCTAGTACTTCAGGCTACTTATATTATCTGGTTATTCTTGATGATTATTCTCACTATGTGTGGACCTTTCCTTTGCGACCAAAGTAGGATGCACTCTCTACTTTGACGGACTTTTAGTCCTATGTCAGCGCGCAATTTGGGCGTCCCATTCTTGCCCTTCAGACTGAGAATGGAAAAGTGTTCGACAACCTTGCTTTCCGCACTTTTTTGTCACACCATGGCATAGTTTTTTGTCTCACATGCCCATATACTTCACAGCAGAACGGTCGAGCCGAACGCATCCTTCGCACTCTGAACGACTGCGCTCGCACGCTCCTGTTCCATGCTAACGTGCCGCCTCGCTTCTGGCCGGACGCACTTGCTACCGCATCACTTCTTCTTAACCTTCGGCCTGCCGCCCACAGTGGAACTATGCACCTCATCACCTTCTCTTCGGTACGCCACCATCTTATGATGGTTTGCATATTTTTGGGTGCCTTTGCTCTCCTAGCACCGCCGGCACTACTCCTCACAAACTTGCACCATGTTCTGTTGCATGCATCTTCATGGGCTACCCTTCCAACTCCAAGGGATATCAATGCTACGATCCTGTCTCCCACCGTGTGTTCACTTCCCGGCACGTTTAATTTGGTGAGCATGTGTTTCTGTTTCAGCAGGTACCCTCGGCTGCTCCTCCCGCCACCGCTGACGCGGGAGCCTCGACGCCTCTCCCAGGGCGATCACGCGCCACTATTGGCATGTCTCTGGCTTTGAGGTGCGCCACCCATCAGCTTCATTGGGCTCGGCGACCCCGCCCGCGGTACCCCCTCTTCCCGCGGCCCCCGCGGTCGTGGCTCCCGCGCCTCGCGCGCCCATGGCCTTGGCGCCCGCGGCTCTGGCGCCCGCAGCCCCGCGCCGTCGGCCTCGGCGGCCCCCTCGACCGCGGCCTTGGCGCCTGTGGCTGAAGCGGCTCCGGCGCCCTCATCATCGATGACAGCGGTCGAGTCATCCGCGATCGGTCTGGTCACCCACGCCCGTACGGGTGTTTTTCGCCCGAGCTCGTGCTATGCCTCAGACGAGTACGTCCATGCAGCATCCACCTCTACGCCATCGCCATTGCCATCCTTCGTTCGACCCGCTCTTCGTGATCTGCTCTGGATGGCTGCGATGCAAGAGGAGTTTGATGTCGTGCTACGCAACCAGACGTGGCTGCTTGTTCCCCGTCCCCGTCATGACAACGTGATTACCGGGAAATGGGTCTTCAAACACAAGCTCCGTCCCGATGGTACCCTTGATCGCTATAAAGCGCACTGGGTTGTTCATGGCTTTCGGCAATGTGCTGGATCGACTTTACCGACACCTTCGCTCTGGTTGTTAAGCCCGACACGGTTTGCACGGTTCTCCACCTTGCGGTCTCTCGTGCTTGGCCGGTGCACCAGATGGACGTCTTCAACGCCTTCCTTCATGGTCACCTCGAGGAGCAGGTCTTCTGCCAGCAGCCCACGGGTTTTGTTGATCCAGCACTTCTCGACCATGTGTGCATGTTCTCGCGGTCCTTGTATGGATTCAAGCAGGCTCCGCGCGCTTGGTACCAGCGCATCGCAGCGTTTCTGCACCAGCTCGGGTTTCACTCCACCCGCTCGGACGCATCACTCTTCGTCTATCACTAGGGCTCCGACGCGGCTTACTTGTGGCTTTATGTCGACGACATCATCCTGGCGACATGTACTGGTCTTCTCAGTCAGCTCACTGCTCGTCTTCACGCTGAGTTCGCCATCAAGGACTTGGGTCCTTTGCACTACTTCCTCGGTGTTGAGGTGGTGCGTCATCTGGATGGCTTCTTCCTTCATCAGCGGAAGTACGCTCATGAGCTCCTGGATCGTGCTTGTTGGGGAACGTAGCAGAAATTCAAAATTTTCTACGCATCACCAAGATCAATCTATGGAGATTCTAGCAACAAGAGAGAGAGGGAGTGCATCTTCATACCCTTGAAGATCGCTAAGCGGAAGCGTTACAAGAATGCGGTTGATGGAGTCGTACTCACGGCGATTCAAATCGCGGAAGATCCGATCTAGCGCCGAACGGATGGCGCCTCCGTGTTCAACACACGTACAACTCGAGGACGTCTCCTCCTTGATCCAGCAAGGGGAGAGGAGAAGTTGAGGGAGAACTCCGACAACACGACGGCGTGGTGGTGATGCAGCTCGTGGTTCTCCGGCAGGGCTTTGCCAAGCACTATGGAGTAGGAGGAAGAGTTGGAGGAGGGAGGGGCTGCGCCAAAAGACAGGGTGCTGCAGCCCTCTCACCCCCTCTCTATTTATAGGGTGAAGGGGAGAGGGGGTCGGCCCCTCTAGATCCCATCTAGAGGGGGGCGGCGGCCAGGAGGGGGAGACTTGCCCCCCAAGCAAGGTGGAGGCGCCCCCCTCCCCTAGGGTTTTCAACCCTAGGCACCTTGGCCCTTGGGGAGGGGTGCACCAGCCCACTAGGGGCTGGTTCCCTCCCATATTCAGCCCATTAAGCCCCCCCGGGGCAGGTGGCCCCAGCCGGTGGACCTCCGGACACCTTTCGGTGGTCTCGGTACAATACCGATAACCCCCGAAACCATTCCGGTGACTGAAACTGGACTTCCCATATATAAATCTTCACCTCCGGACCATTCTAGAACTCCTCGTGACGTCTGGGATCTCATCCGGGACTCCGAACAACATTCGGTAACCACATACTAATTCCTATAACAACTCTAGCGTCACTGAACCTTAAGTGTGTAGACCCTACGGGTTCGGGAATCATGTAGACATGACCGAGATCTCTCTCCGGCCAATAATCAACAACAGGATCTGGATACCCATGTTAGCTCCCACATGTTCCACGATGATCTCATCGGATGAACCACAATGTCGGGGATTCATTCAATCCCGTATACAATTCCCTTTGTCAATCCGTATTTTACTTGCCCG
This sequence comes from Triticum aestivum, assembly GCF_018294505.1. Classification (NCBI taxonomy): domain Eukaryota; kingdom Viridiplantae; phylum Streptophyta; class Magnoliopsida; order Poales; family Poaceae; genus Triticum; species Triticum aestivum. Next base: position 710,668,292 of record NC_057813.1, on the reverse strand, counting down.
AGATTCGATCATCGGTATCCCAATACCTCGTTCAATCTCGTTACCGGCAAGTCACTTTACTCGTTCCGTAGTGCATGATCCCGTGACTAACTACTTAGTCACATCGAGCTCATTATGATGATACATTACCGAGTGGGCCCAGAGATACCTCTCCGTCACACGAAGTGACAAATCCCAGTCTCGATTCGTGCCAACCCAACAGACACTTTCGGAGATACCCGTAGTGCGCCTTTATAGCCACCCAGTTATGTTGTGACATTTGGTACACCCAAAGCATTCCTACGGTATCCGGGAGTTGCACAATCTCATGGTCTAAGGAAATGTTAGTTGACATTAGAAAAGCTTTAGCAAACGAACTACATGATCTTGTGCTATGCTTAGGATTGGGTCTTGTCCATCACATCATTCTCCTAATGATGTGATCCCGTTATCAATGACATCGAATGTCCATGGTCAGGAAACCATAACCATCTATTGATCAACGAGCTAGTCAACTAGAGGCTCACTAGGGACATGTTGTGGTCTATGTATTCACACATGTATTACGGTTTCCAGTTAATACAATTATAGCATGAACAATAGATAATTATCATGAACAAGGAAATACAATAATAACCATTTTATTATTGCCTCTAGGGCATATTTCCAACAGTCACCCACTTGCACTAGAGTCAATAATCTAGTTCACATCACTATGTGATTGTAATGAATCCAACACCCATGAGGTTTGATCATATCTCGCTTGTGAGAGAGGTTATTAGTCAACGGGTCTAAACCTTTCAGATCCGTGTGTTTTTACAAATCTCTATGTCATCTTGTAGATGCAGCTACCACGCGCTATTTGGAGCTATTCCAAATAACTGTTATACTATATGAATCCGGTCTACTACTCAGAGTCATCCAGATTAGTGTCAAAGTTTGTATCGGTGTAACCCTTTACGACGAACTCTTTTACCACCTCCATAATCGAGAAAATTCCTTAGTCCACTAGTTACTAAGGATAACCTTGACCATTGTCCTGTGATCCATTCCTGGATCACACTTGTACCCCTTGACTGACTCATGGCAAGGCACACTTTAGGTGCGGTACACAGCATAACATACTGTGGAGCCTACGTCTAAAGCATATGGGACGACCTTCGTCCTTTCTCTCTCTTCTGTCGTGGTCAGGTCTTGAGTCTCACTCAATACTCACACCTTATAACACAGCCAAGAACTCCTTCTTTGCCGATCTATTTTGAACTCCTTCAAAATCTTGTCATGGTGCGTACTCATTTGAAAGTACTATCCAACGATTTTGATCTATCCTTATAGATCTTGATGCTCAATGTTCAAGTAGCTTAATCCAGGTTTTCCATTGAAAAACACTTTTCAAATAGCCCCATATGCTTTCCAGAAATTCTACATCATTTCCGATCAACAATATGTCAACAACATATACTCATCAGAAATTCTATAGTGCTCCCACTCACTTCTTTGGAAATACAAGTTTCTCATAAACTTTGTATAAACCCAAAATCTTTGATCATCTCATCAAAGCGTATATTCCATCTCCGAGATGCTTACTCCAGTCCTTAGAAGGATTACTAGAGCTTTGCATACTTGTTAGCATCTTTTAGGATTGAAAAAACCTTCTGGTTGTATCACATACAACCTTTCCTGAAGAAAATTGTCGAGGAAACAATGTTTTGACATCCTATCTGCAAGATTTCATAAATAATGCAGTAACTGCTAATACAATTCCAACTGACTCTTAGCATCGCTACGAGTGAGAAAGTCTCATCGCAGTCAACTCCTTGAACTTGTCGAAAAACATCTTAGCGACAAGTCGAGCTTTCTTAATGGTGACACTTACCATCATTGTCCGTCTTCCTTTTAAAATCCATCTGTACACAACAGCCTTACGACCATCAAGTAGTTCTTCCAAAGTCTATACTTTGTTCTGAAAGTGCTAGTTATCGACTAGAGGGGGGGGGTGAATAGGCGATTTTTATGAAAGTCTTCAAAACATGGAAGTTTCGAAGACAAACAAAGGAAACAACCTAATTGATATGCAGCGGAAGATAAACTACAACAAGCAAGCCATAATCAAATATGCAATAGCATTAACGTTCGAAGATTAATAGCAGCTAGGTAGTAGGATCAGGATGGAAGATAGTATGAAGCCAATCAACAATAGTAGTCAAGCAATGAAGTCAATCAGATAAGGCGATAAGCAATGACTTCACGAAAACAAACTCAAGTAAAGGAGGGAAGAGATAGAACCAGTTGCTTGTTGAAGACGCAGGATTTGTTGGACCAGTTCCAGTTGCTGTGACAACTGTACGTCTGGTTAGGGAGGCTGAGATTCAACTCAGAAGACCGTGTCTTCACCTTATTCCCCTTGAGCTAAGTTCACTTAGTCCTCGCCCAATCACTCTGGTAAGTCTTCAAGGTAGACTTCCAAACCTTCACAGACTTTGTTCACCCGGCAATCCACAATGACTCTTCGATGCTCAGAACGTGACGCCTAACCGGCTGGAGGATACACGGCCCTCAAGTGTAATAAGTCTTCAGGTCACACAGACAGAAAGACTTCAGTGATGCCTAACACTCTTTGGCTCTGGGTGTTTGGGCTTTGTCCACGCAAGGATTTCTCTCTCTCAAATGCTTCGAGGTGGGTTGCTCTCAAACGACAAAAGCCGTATACTAACTTTGAGCAGCCACCAATTTATGGTGTAGGGGGTGGGCTATTTATAGCCACTAGCCAACCCGACCCGATTTGTCCGAAATGACCCTGGGTCACTAAGGAACTGACACATGTTCCAACGGTCAGATTTAAAACACACACGGCAACTTTACTTGGGCTACAAGCAAAGCTGACTCATCCAACTCTGGATAAGATTTGCTCTCATTGTCTTCGCTCGAAGACATAGGATTTGGGTTGAGCATCACTTCAGTCACTCTGACTTAGTTCACTTGGACCCCACTTAACAGTACGGTGGTTCCTATGACTCAACAAAGAAGAAAAGGAAACAACGAAACCACACAGTCTTCGTGCTCCATAGTCTTCACGCAATGTCTTCTTATGTCATAGTCTTCAATATGAATATCTTCTCATACCACAATTATCGTCAATGTCTTCATACATTTTTAGGGGTCATCTCCGGTAGGTAAACCGAATCAATGAGGGACACTACCTGCGTTATCCTGCAATTCTCACAAACGCATTAGTCCCTCAACCAACTTTGTCGTCAATACTCCAAAACCAACTAGGGGTGGCACTAGATGCACTTACAATCTCCCCCTTTTTGGTGATTGATGACAAACTGGTTGAAGTTTTCAACCGGGATAAAGTATGTGAAATTGTAAAGGATAGGAATTTGTCTTCATAAGTAGCAAGGGCTCCCCCTGAAGATGTGCATATAAATAATTTTGCTTTTGGAATGCAAATGCACATGGCAGGTTGTACTTGTGGAGATCCACTTCAACTTATGAAGATAATTCATCATGCATGAAATGATATAGCATATAGGATGACATGCATAATCAAAAATGGACGTCTGCAGGATGATCTAAGTGCAGAAGTTATCATCGCACATGGAAATGCAAATAAGTAGCAGATGACCATCAAGTGTAAGTGTTACAACTCAGAGAACCAAATGTTTCATAATGCAAGAGTTGTAAGCACGAGGCAAAATATAACACAACCGCCCATATGAACCCGCTTGAAGACTATCAACCCATACGCTTCTCCCCCTTTTGTCAGTAATGACCAAAAAGGTTTGAAGACATAGAGCATCTACTCGTCTTCTTGATGAGTAGGTGAAGCAGCAGGGTTGTCGTCGTTGGGTGGCGGTGCAGATGAACTTGGTGCAGTGTCGATGCGCGGAGTAGTAGTTGGAGGTGGTGAAGTAGCATCATCTTCATCATTGATCACTCTGGCATTTACCGTTGCCGCGGAGGAAGAATATTCAGAGTCTTCAAGAGATGGAGTTCTTCGTAAGACAGCATTCCGTGGAGGAGTGGAGTCAAACTGAAATCTTTCATTGAAGCCATCGTCTTGAAGATCTGCTTCAGCACTAAGCAGGGTCAAACTCTTCCATGATCGCCAGCAAGTTTCGTGAGCAACAAAGGCATTCTTGGTGGCAAGGTTGCGAATGTGATTGACATCCACCAAGAGGCTTTGTATCTGTCTCTTAAGCCAAAAGTGATGTTTATCCTGTTTCTGATGAAGGGCCACAAGAAGTTCTCGATCATTGAGAACGCGAGAACGCATCCGAGGCCTTTGGGAAATGGTGCTTTCAGTGGCTTCAGTAGGTGCTCGATGAGGCAGCCGAGTATTTCCAGCTAATGGATAGATTCGTGTAGCTGCTTGAACACCTTCAATGGGTTGAGTGAAGCTTTGGTGCTCGGCATTCTGAAGACAAAGAGGCTTCTTGGCTGGGTCAGGATATATGGCTTCAACTGACATATCAACCTTAGGTAGAAAAATCACATGATTGCGAGCAGAAGGTTGATAGTTGACAGTAGAGTGTCGCTTTATGAGGCGCATGACCCATGGAGCATAAAACTTCAGACCAAAGAGATCAGAGCCGGAGGCAGCAAGTTGTCTGATGAAGAAATCTTGTGCATTGAAGCTGATGCCATTGAAAATGTAGAAGACCAAAGTCTTCATAGCTCCTTCAAGCTTTGCCGCTGATGAATGTCCTTTGATAGGCCATAGAGTCCGCCTGATGATGTGATATATGGTGCGTGTTAGATACTCAAGGTCTTCACCAAAGAACTCAGTTGGATATTCAGCATCACGGGGCAAAGGCTTCATCATGCTCAGCATCTGACTCATATTGGGTTCAGGCCTATGAAATATGCTTTCCAGGGCATTGCGATGATGTTGACAGCTAGGTTCATAGAGTTCTCCGGGAGTGGACAGGACTGTAAGCTCGATGATATCCATAGCTTTGGCTTCATGATGAACGTTTCCGGTCATCCACTCGAGAACCCAAGTCTTCGTATCTCTGTTGTAGCCGCGAATGTGCAGTGTGGCATAGAATTGAAGCAATAGTTCTTCATTCCAGTGTTCTTTATCTGTGACAAAACTGAGCAGCCCAGCATCACGAAAGCAGTCAAGTGCTTCTTCTAAGCAGGGGAGTCCAGTAATGGCTTCAGTGTTGAGACGCATATGAGGGAAGATGCGCCCTTGATCATACAGAACACAGGAGTAATAGCTTCGCTGCTGATGACTCCAGAACCGATCTGATGCAATTCTTGGCTTCGTGTAGGGGTTCTTTGAGCTGTCAAAGAATGTGTTGTGGCTCTTCAAGCCATTTGCATTGAAGGACCTGACAGCGGTGGCAGTACCAGGAAACCTTGGCAGTCTTGGCTTGGGCTTCTGGACTTGAGGCCTATGCTCAACATGATAGTCAAATTGAGGACCAGAGACATTAGGTGGAGGGACCAGAACGAGCCATCTGACTGTTGTTAGCTCTCCGTGGTTATATGCCTGCTCAATTGTATAGGGCCTTGGTGGCGGAACAGGAGCAGTGGCAGCAACTGAGGCTTCAGGCTGCACAACAGGTGCTTCAGAAGCAGTAGCCTCACTAGCTTCAGGTGCAGTGGCCGCATTAGCGTCAGGCACACTAGTTGTTGCAAGCTCCACATTAGCTTCAGCCATGACAATGTCATCGGCTTCACTTGCGTTGGTTGTGGCAGCTTCAGAATTTTCAACCTCCACTTGAGGTGCTGGAGGGTCAGGCATTGACACGTTCACTTCATGAACTATTTCTTCAGGAATGGGGGGAGTAGAGACACGTTCTTCTTGACGTTCTTCATTGGCTGATGCAGCCGGATTGTCTTCAGCAGCAGGTGCTTCAGACGCAGAGACATTCACGGCAGGAGTGGCTTCTGAAAACACTTGACGTGCAACAGGTTGATGATGCACTTCTCCTTCTGTAACGCTTGGAAGAGGAGCTTGAGGCCTTGGTCCTTTGCGAAGCCTTTGAAGTACTGGCGACGCTTTTGGAGATGGAGTGGGCAGGCCCTCATCCTCTTCAGCTTGTACGGATGTTGTGACTTGTTGTTGTTGGGGAGTGTTGGGGGAGTCTTGTTCTTGCGGGCGATCAGCCCATGAATCATCCTGTGCAATTGGCGTCAAAGGACGACCAATGCTGATGAGTTCACTGTTCGTACGAACAGGCGATGATACCACATTGTATTCGATCTGAGGAAGAACTTCATCATCTTCAACATTGTCATGATGACCAATGTCTTCAGCAGCGGTGGGTTCAGCTGCTGTAATATCTTCAGCTTCAGGAGCCTCTGTGGAAGCAGGCTCATGAACAGTCATGTGAAGTTCTTGGGATGCAGATGCAGGATGAATCACTGAGATGGGTTCAACAAAAAGGGGCTCTGTGGGAGCAGCCCGATTCTTCTTGGTCTTGCGCTTCTTCTTGGAGGGAGCAGCATCAGAGGCTTCAGTATTCTTCCTCTTTCTGGCCTCTGCTTCGGCAGCCCTCGTTTTCTTCTGTTCTGAAGCGGTTGTGGTGACCTTTGGCTTCGATCCAGTCATGCTACTTGGGAAGATAATGCGTGGAGCTTCTTGGCTTGAAGGCGCAGGCTGAGCAGCAGGAAGCTTCTTCTTTTTCTTTGCTGCCATCCTGGGGTCAATGCCAGGACGGCCAACTGACTTGCGCTTCTCAGCCTCATTGTAGGCGAGCACACACTTATCAGCCAAACTCTTCATGCGCTCACGAGAACCTTGAGCTTCTTGACGCTTCTTCAGAAAAGCTTCTTTAAGCTCATGCATCATGACTTTGAAGTTTCGGACGTCTTGAACACTTAGCTTGGCCACATGCTTCTTGAATTGAGCCTTCTCATAATCAATCTTGTTCTTGAGCTCAATGATTCGCTGAGCGAGAGCCAGCTCAGAAGCAATGGCGCCATTGAAAGAGACGCTGAGGCCAATTGGAAGCTGTAAATCTTCAAAGCTGACGTTTGGGGTGTCGAACCACTCATCAATGAAATTGTGGATGATGGCCACATCAAAGAGAGGCAAGTTGTTGAAGATTTCTGCTTCTTCCTTGCTCTTTATCAGCTGCTCAAGAGCATCATCCGCAAGATCTTCATCACTTGATAGATCAATGGGTTCTTCACGCGGAATAGCAGCAGGAGTCAGAGCTTGAGTAGTACGCCTGACAAGTTGTCTTTTCTTCTCCGTCTTCTTGGAGATACGAGATTGATCTTCAGACTGCACACTGGCTTCAGGAGGTGCAGTGGCCAATGGCTTCACACGAGAAGCTCTTGGAGGTGCGGCTGATGATGTAACCTTAACCTTCTTTGGCTTCTTCGGCCTTGGAGTAGGAGCAGGGGCTTCATCAGAATCAACATCATTGTTGGGATGATCCACTCTGGCACCATGAACCAAGACGTAGGAGATGAGACCATCAAGGTTGGCAAAGGGGCCAATTCTATTCTCTTCAGCTTCACGTGTCCCATCCTCACGGGGAGCAGAGGGACCAGGATTGAAGTCTAATCCCCATGACTTCTTGTTTTCCTTTGCTGAAGACATAGCAAACTGGAAGTTGCGCTTGAAGAGATTGTCATCGCGACACCAGAGCAATGATGATGGGTCGGCTTCTTCAGGCTGTGGCCCACAGACCATGCAAGGATAGAATTCTTGCGCAATGGCTTCAGCTCTGTTCTTGGGGGGAAGGCCTCGATAGAGAATATCACCCCAAGGGCTCTTGATAGCATATTTCTCTACGTACTCCTGGGTGACGAACTTGTACTTGTACCACTGTTCAGCCCAATAGCATCGAATCCATTGGATTCGAGTCTTGCGTTGATTGTAATCTTCTTCAGGATCTGTTTTATACATTTCTGCTAGATCCTCAGGCAGATCCTTCGAAGTTCCCCCACGACGCTGTCTGCCACCCTTCATTGCTGATTTTTCTGCAGCCATGAACTTCAAGCTGAATGGCTTCAATACGTTCTGAGGCTTCAGAGATTTACGCTTGCTGGACAAGCAGGAACTGGCTTCAGGAGAATTTATATGATGCTGTAAGTATTCTGCAAACGAATGCAGACTATGAGAACCAAGGGATTCTCTCACGGACATGTACCATTGTCGTCGGGACCAAGATGATGTTTGGCTGGCATTGGCATCGTGTAACCTTTGCAATCTTGCATGCCGAACTTCTTCAGGCAATCTTTGAGATATTTTCTTGAGATATGAAGATGCCATTTCTTTGTTGACGGATTTGAAGACCAAGGAAGAACTTCAGCTCTCCCATCATGGACATTTGATATTGCTCTTGCATCATGTACCCAAACTCATCACTGTACTTCTGGTTGGTGCAGCCGAAGATTATGTCATCAACATATATTTGGCACACAAATAGTTCACAATCATATGTCTTCGTGAAGAGAGTGGGATCGAGGGATCCCGGTTTGAAGCCTTTACTTTTCAGAAAGTCTTTGATTGTATCATACCAAGCGCGAGGAGCTTGTTTGAGGCCATACAGTGCTTTGTTGAGTTTGTACACCATATCAGGATGTTTTGGATCTTCAAAGCCAGGTGGTTGTGCAACATATACTTCTTCTTCAATCTTGCCATTGAGAAATGCACTCTTTACATCCATTTGATATAGCAAGATGTTGTGATGATTTGCATAGGCTAGCAGTATGCGAATGGCTTCAAGCCTAGCAACAGGAGCAAATGTTTCATCGAAGTCAATTCCTTCAACTTGAGTATATCCTTGAGCCACAAGACGTGCTTTGTTTCTGATGACTTGACCATGCTCATCTTGCTTGTTTCGATATATCCATTTTGTTCCTATAATGTTATGCTTGCGAGGGTCAGGTCGCTTGACAAGTTCCCAAACATTATTCAGCTTGAACTATTGAAGTTCTTCTTGCATGGCTTGAATCCATTCAGGTTCCATAAAAGCTTCAGCAACTTTCTTGGGTTCTGATATTGACACAAATGAAAAATGCCCACAGAAATTTGCTAGCTGTGTTGCTCTTGAGCGAGTAAGCGGACCAGGCGCATTGATGCTGTCAATTATCTTCTCAATTTGTACTTCATTTGCAACACGAGGATGAAATGGACGAAGACCTTGCTCATGCTGATCATTGTCATCATTGGAAGTATTGTCTTCGGTCTGAGCATTGTCTTCAGGTTGGTTTGGTGCAGAAATGATAAGTTCCTCTTCAGGCTGTGCTTCAGAGGGCATGATCTCACCAGTTCCCATCAACTTCATAGATTCACAGGAAGGAGCTTCATCAAGTGTACTAGGCAGAATTTCTCTTTGTGAACCATTGGTTTCATCAAATCGCACATCCACTGTTTCAACGATTTTGTAGTGGAAGAGGTTGAAGACTCTGTAAGAGTGTGAATCCTTTCCATAGCCCAGCATGAAGCCTTCGTGAGCTTTGGGTTGAAATTTTGACTTGTGATGGGGATCCTTGATCCAGCACTTAGCACCAAAGACTCTGAAGTAACTGACATTTTGCTTCTTGCCAGTGAGGAGCTCATAGGATGTTTTGCCCAGAAGCTTATGGATGTAGACACGGTTGATGATGTGACAAGCTGTATCAATGGCTTCAGGCAAGAACTTTCTTGGTGTCTTGTACTCGTCAAGCATTGTTCGAGCCATCTCTATGAGGGTTCTGTTCTTGCTCTACAATGCCGTTTTGCTGAGGTGTGTATGGAGCAGAAAATTCATGAGTGATTCCCAATGTATCCAGATAAAGATCAAGCCTGGTGTTCTTGAATTCAGTGCCGTTATCACTTCTGATATGCTTGATCTTGACGCCATAGTTGTTCATTGCTCGATTGGCGAATCGTCTGAAGACATCTTGTACTTCAGTCTTGTAGAGAATTATGTGCACCCATGTGTATCTTGAGTAGTCATCAACAATGACGAAGCCATAGAGACACGCCATTGTTGTGAGGGTGGAGTAGTGGGTAGGTCCAAATAAGTCCATGTGCAAGGTTGAGATGTTGAGATGTTGTCATGATTGTCTTCGAAGGATGCTTGGCCCTTGTCATCTTTCCAGCTTCGCAGGAACCACACAGATGATCTTTCTTGAACTTGACACCTTCGATGCCTATGACATGCTTCTTTTTGACGAGAGTGTGCAAGGTCCTCATGCCAGCGTGCCCTAGCCTTCGATGCCATAGCCAGCATTCTGAAGCTTTAGCAAGAAGACATACGGCAAGTTTTGGACCTGCTGAGAAATCTACCATGTATAGATCACCTTTCCTATACCCTTCAAAGACTAGAGATTTGTCAGATTCCATTAGTACAAGGCAATGATATTTTCCAAATATCACAATCATGTTTAAGTCACAAAGCATTAAGACAGACATTAAGTTGAATCCAAGGGATTCAACAAGCATCACTTTATCCATGTGTTGATCCTTTGAGATTGCAACTCTACCTAGACCCAATACTTTGCCTTTACTAGTGTCAGTAAATGTGATTTGACTCTTGTCGGATGGACGTAAGGTTGAGTCCATGAGAAGACTTTGATCACCAGTCATATGATTAGTGCATCCGCTGTCAATAATCCATTCTGAAGCTTTTGGTGACATGCCCTACAGTGCAGTTAGGAGGATAGGCTTCACAATGTATGTTGTGAAGCATAAGCATTTGATGCACACTTGGATTATCACAGCATAGATGAAAGTTAGCACACAGTATGACAGGTAAGTGATTCATATGTGGAATACATAGTAAGTCATTTTATCATGCATCCCTTTATGTTTTAGGTCCCCAGCAATTATATCGGACGCCATTGATTGCTGGCTGGAGACCACATTCTGCAAAAGAGAGTTAATTCTTCTTCACCACCCACATTTTCAGGGGTGGCTTAGAAGCAATGAGTCTAAGTGCAGCATCTGAGAATTTTGGCTTTGAAGCCCTAGCAAATAGCCTTGCAGGAGATGAATGATACTCATGTGAATAAGTAGAAAAGTTCTTAGTTCTATGAACATAGCGATTTGAAGACACACGCTCATATTCATGAGTCTAAGTATGATTCCCTGCAAAACATTGGCGTTAGGGTGACTCAAGTGAGTCCTGTGTTCGTAAGTAGCCGTTGGACCATATGATGCCTTTGGTCTGGGGTTTGTCTTCTTCCCTGGTGGTGTCATGATGACATTCACTGGAAGATTCTCAAGGCAGCTTTTGGGAACCCAGATCTTCTTCATAGGAGGTCCATTCCTGCAGTTAGTACCAATATACCTGGCAAACACTTCACCATTCTGATTTTTGAATACTTTATAGTTTGCATCAAAGGATTCATCAATGATAATAGGATTAGCACAGGTAAATCCAGATAAGGTAGATGGATCCACTGAAAGTTCCTTTGCAGCAACCCATGTGGTTTTGGGATACTGCTCAGGCTTCCAGTAGGAACCATCAGCATTCATTTTCCTCTCGAACCCAACACCCTCTTTCCTAGGGTTTCGGTTCAGAATCTGATTTTTTAGGACATCACAAAGTGTCTGATGCCCTTTCAGACTTTTATACATCCTTGTTTCAAGCAATGTCTTCAACATAGCATTTTCATCAGAAATAGTAGTGGTATCCTCAGAAGAGGGGTTAGTTACCACATCAGTAGGTGAAGACAGAGCAACAGTAGCAGCAGTGGAATATTCAGCAATAGAGGTAGCGTTATCACGCTCAATGCATTTCAAGCAAGGTGGTTCAAATCCTTCCTGAGCGGGACTGATCTGTTGAGCGGGTAATGAATCGTGCTTCTTCAGAAGAACTTCATAATCCACTCTTATCTTTTCAAGATCTTGCTCTCTTTGAAGACATTCAGAAGAAAGTTTCTCATGATCAGATAAGAGAGCATTATGTTGATCTTGAAGGGCGTCAAACTTGGAGTGAAGTCTCTGAAGACTATCAGCCAAAGCTTTTGACTGATCCATTTCTTCCCCCAACATATCATCGCTCTTACTAAGCATGTTTTGAATCTTTTCCAAAGCACTTTGTTGTTTAGTGGCAAGGGAAGCAAGTTTAACATAGCTGGGGCCAAATTCATCACCTGATTCATCATCACTAGTTTCAGAAAGATAGCATTCAGTTACCTTAGCACCCCCTGCCATGAGGATGGTGAAGATGAAGACGGTTCAGGTGGAAAGGTCATCTCTTTAAGAGACTCCTTGTAGTCATCAAGCCAAGGATCATGACGATTAAGATGACTATCATAGACCTCAGCAAGTCGGTCCTAGATTAGCTTCGCGTGATTGAGGTGCATGACGTTCCTGAACTGATTTCGGGACAGGCAGGAGCAGATGACATCCTTCACAGTGAGGTTCAGTAGAGTGTACTTACGAATGTCATCAGCCTCCGCCATCTTGCATAGATCAGTGAGACCAATCTCGGTGACGGTCCACAGTTCGCTGTCCATAGCCATGAGTCCCTTCTTCATCATGGCTTTCCACCGGGGATACTCATGACCATCAAAGGTGGGGCCAGATACATTCCTCAATCCTGCAGTCAACATAGCTAAACTCCAGGTGGTTAAACCGAATCACACAGAACAAGGGAGTACCTTGCTCTGATACCAATTGAAAGTGCTAGTTATCGACTAGAGGGGGGGTGAATAGGCGATTTTTATGAAAGTCTTCAAAACATGGAAGTTTCGAAGACAAACAAAGGAAACAACCTAATTGATATGCCGCGGAAGATAAACTACAACAAGCAAGCCATAATCAAATATGCAATAGCATTAACATTCGAAGATTAATAGCAGCTAGGTAGTAGGATCAGGATGGAAGATAGTATGAAGCCAATCAACAATAGTAGTCAAGCAATGAAGTCAATCAGATAAGGCAATAAGAAATGACTTCACGAAAACAAACTCAAGTAAAGGAGGGAGGAGATAGAACCAGTTGCTTGTTGAAGACGCAGGATTTGTTGGACCAGTTCCAGTTGCTGTGACAACTATACGTCTAGTTAGGGAGGCTGAGATTCAACTCAGAAGACCGTGTCTTCACCTTATTCCCCTTGAGCTAAGGTCACTTAGTCCTCGCCCAATCACTCTGGTAAGTCTTCAAGGTAGACTTCCAAACCTTCACAGACTTTCTTCACCCGGCAATCCACAATGACTCTTGGATGCTCAGAACGCGACGCCTAACCGGCTGGAGGATACATAGTCCTCAAGTGTAATAAGTCTTCAGGTCACACAGACAGAAAGACTTCAGTGATGCCTAACACTCTTTGGCTCTGGGTGTTTGGGCTTTGTCCTCACAAGGATTTCTCTCTCTCAAATGCTTCGAGGTGGGTTGCTCTCGAACGACAAAAGCCGTATACTAACTCTGAGCAGCCACCAATTTATGGTGTAGGGGGTGGGCTATTTATAGCCACTAGGCAACCCGACCTGATTTGTCCGAAATGACCCCGGGTCACTAAGGAACTGACACGTGTTCCAACGGTCAAATTTCAAACACACACGGCAACTTTACTTGGGCTACAAGCAAAGCTGACTCATCCAACTCTGGATAAGATTTGCTCTCATTTTCTTCGCTCGAAGACATAGGATTTGGGTTGAACATCACTTCAGTCACTCTGACTTAGTTCACTTGGACCCCACTTAACAGTACGGTGGTTCCTATGACTCAACAAAGAAGAAAAGGAAACAACGAAACCACACAGTCTTCGTGCTCCATAGTCTTCACGCAATGTCTTCTCATGTCATAGTCTTCAATATGAATATCTTCTCATACCACCATTATCGTCAATGTCTTCATACATTTTTAGGGGTCATCTCCGGTAGGTAAACCGAATCAATGAGGGACACTACCTGCGTTATCCTGCAATTCTCACAAATGCATTAGTCCCTCAACCAACTTTGTCGGCAATACTCCAAAACCAACTAGGGGTGGAACTAGATGCACTTACAGATCCTCTCTCGGATTTTATGGCCTCGAGCCATTCATCGGAATCCGGGCCCACCATCGCTTCTCCATAGCTCGTAGCTTCATTGTTATCTAGCAAGATGACCTCCAAAACAGGATTACGTACCACTCTGGAGTAGTACGTATCTTTGTCGACCTATGAGTTTTGGTAGTGACTTGATTTGAAGTTTCATGATCAATATCATCAGCTTCCACTTCAATTGGTGTAGGCACCACAGGAACAACTTCCTGTGCCCTGCTACACACTAGTTGAAGCGACGGTTCAATAACCTTATCAAGTCTCCACCATCCTCCCACTCAATTCTTTCAAGAGAAACTTTTCCTCGACAAAGGACCCGGTTCTAGAAACAATCCCTTTTGCTTCCGGATCTGAGACAGGAAGTATACCCAACTGTTTATTTTTGGGTGTCCTATGAAGATGCATTTTATCCGCTTTGGGTTCGAGATTATCAGGCTGAAACTTTTCACATAAGCGTCGCAGCCACAAAACTTCTAAGAAATGACAACTTAGGTTTCTCTAAACCACAGTTCATACGGTGTCATCTCGATGGAATTGTGTGGTGCCCTATTAAAGTGAATGCAGTTGTCTCTAATGCCTAACCCATAAACGATAGTGTTAATTCAATAAGAGACATCATGGTATGCACCACATCCAATAGGGTGTAGTTATGATGTTCGAACACACCATCACACTATGGTGTTCCAGGCGGTATTAGTTGTGAAACAATTTCCACAATGTCTTAATTGTGTGCCAAACTCGTAACTCAGATATTCATCTCTATGATCATATCATAGACATTTTATCCTCTTGTCACGACGATCTTCAACTTCACTCTGAAATTACTTGAACCTTTCAATAATTCAGACTTGTGTTTCATCAAGTAAATATACTCAAAATTTACTCAAATCATCTGTGAAGTAAGAGCATAACGATATTCACTGCGTGCCTCAGCACTCATTGGATTGCACACATCAAATGTATTACTTCCAACAAGTTGCTCTCTTGTTTCATCTCACTGAAAACGAGGCCTTTCAGTCATCTTGCCCATGTGGTATGATTTGCATGTCTCAAGTGATTCAAAATCAAGTGAGTCCAAACGATCCATCTGTATGGAGTTTCTTCATGCATATATACCAATAGACATGGTTTGCATGTCTCAATCTTTCCAAAATGAGTGAGTCCAAAGATCCATCAACATGGAGCTTCTTCATGTGTTTTATACCAGCATGACTCAAATGGCAGTGCTACAAGTATGTGGTACTATCATTACTATCTTATATCTTTTGTTATGAACATGTGTATCACTATGATCGAGATTCAATAAACCATTCATTTTAGGTGCAAGACTGTTGAAGGTATTATTCAAATAAATAGAGTAACCATTATTCTCCTTAAATGAATAACCGTATTGTGATAAACATAATCCAATCATGTCTATGCTCAACGCAAACACCAAATAACAATTATTTAGGTTTAACACCAATCTCGATGGTAGAGGGAGCAGGCGATGCTTGATCACATCAACCTTGGAAACACTTCCAACGCACATCATCATCTCACCTTTAGCTAGTCTCGTTTATTCCGTAGCTCTTTTATTTTGAGTTACTAACACTTAGCAACCGAACCGGTATCTTAATACCATGGTGCTACTAGGAGTACTAGTAAAGTACACATTTAATATAATGTATATCCAATATACTTCTGTCAATCTTGCCAGCCTTCTCATCTACCAAGAATCTAGGGTAGTTCTGCTTTAGTGATCGTTCCCTCATTACAGAAGCACTTAGTCTCGGGTTTGGGTTCAACCCTGGGTTTTTTCACTAGAGCAGCAACTGATTTGCCATTTCATGAAGTATCCCTTCTTGCCCTTGCCCTTCTTGAAACTAGTGGTTTTACTAACCATCAACAATCGATGCCCCTACTCGATTTCTACTTGTGCGGTATCAAACGTCGCGAATTGCCCAAGGATCATCATGTTTATCCCTGATATGTTATAGTTCATCACGAAGCTCTAATAGCTTGGTGGCAGTGCCTATGGAGAACCATCACTATCTCATCTGGAAGATTAACTCCACTCGATTCAAGTGATTGTAGTACTCAGACAATCTGAGCACATGCTCAATGATTGAGCTTTTCTCCCTTAGTTTGCAGGTTAAGAAACTTGTCAGAGGTCTCATACCTCTTGACGTGGGCACGAGCCTGAAATCCTAATTTCGGCTCTTGGAACATCTCATATGTTCTGTGACGTTTCAAAAATGTCTTCGGTGCCTCAATTCTAAACTGCTTAACATTATGCACTGAACTATCACATAGTCATCAAAACGTGCATGTCAGATGTTGGCAACATCGACAAACGATGCTCGAGGTTCAGCACACCGAGCGGTGCATTAAGGACATAAGCCTTCTGTGCAGCAATGAGGACAATCCTCAGTATACGGACCCAGTCCGCATAATTGCTATTGTCAACTTTCAACTAAATTTTCTCTAGGAACATATCTTAAAACAGTAGAACTAAAGCGTAGGCTATGACATAATTTGCAAAGACCTTTTGACTATGTTCATGATAATTAAGTCCATCTGATTATTTAATGAACTCCCACTTAGATAGACATCCCGCTAGTCATCTAAGTGATACATGATCCAAGTCAACTAGGACATGTCCGATCATCACGTGAGACGGACTAGTCATCATTGGTGAACATCTTCATGTTGATCGTATCTGCTATATGACTCATGTTCGACCTTTCAGTCTCTTGTGTTCCGAGGCCATGTCTGTACATGCTAGGCTCGTCAAGTCAACCTAAGTGTTTTGCTTGTGTAAATCTGGCTTAACCCATTGTATTCGAACGTTAGAATCTATCACACCCGATCATCACGTGGTGCTTCGAAACAACGAACCTTCACAACGGTGCACAGTTAGGGGAAACACTTTCTTGAAATTTTAGCGAGGGATCATCTTATTTATGCTACCATCGTTCTAAGCAAATTAGATGTAAAAACATGATAAACATCACATGTAATCAAATAGTGACATGATATGGCCAATATCATTTTTCTTCTTTTGATCGCCATCTTCGGGGCGCCATGATCATCATCGTCATCGGCATGACACCATGATCTCCATCATCATGATCTCCGTCATCGTGTCTTCATGAAGTTGTCTCGCCAACTATTACTTCTACTACTATGGCTAACGGTTTAGCAATAAAGTAAAGTAATTACATGGCGTTATTCAATGACACGTAGGTCATACAATAAATTAAGACAACTCATATGGCTCCTGCCGGTTGTCATACTCATCGACATGCAAGTCGTGATTCCTATTACAAGAACATGATCAATCTCATAGATCACATATATATCATTCATCACATCCTTTTGGCCATATCACATCACACGGTATATGCTGCAAAAACAAGTTAGACGTCCTCTAATTGTTGTTGCAAGTTTTTACGTGGCTGCTATAGGTTTCTAGCAAGAACGTTTCTTACCTACGCCAAAACCATAACGTGATATGCCAATTTCTATTTACCCTTCATAAGGACCCTTTTCATCGAATCCAATCCGACTAAAGTGGGAGAGACAGACACCCACTAGCCACCTTATGCAACTAGTGCATGTTAGTCGGTGGAACCTGTCTCACGTAAGCGTACGTGTAAGGTCGGTCCGGGCCGCTTCATCCCACGATGCCGCCGAATCAAGATAAGACTAGTAGTGGTAAGTAAATTGACAAAATCGACGCCCACAACAACTTGTGTTCTACTCGTGCATAGAAACTACGCATAGACCAAGCTCTTATACCACTGTTGGGGAACGTAGCAGAAATTCAAAATTTTCTACGCATCACCAAGATCAATCTATGGAGATTCTAGCAACAAGAGAGAAAGGGAGTGCATCTTCATACCCTTGAAGATCGCTAAGCGGAAGCGTTACAAGAACGCGGTTGATGGAGTCGTACTCGTGGCGATTCCAATCGCGAAAGATCCGATCTAGTGCCGAACGGACGGCGCCTCCGCGTTCAACACACGTACAGCCCGGGGACGTCTCCTCCTTCTTGATCCAGCAAGGAGATAGGAGAAGTTGAGGGAGAACTCCGACAGCACGACGGCATGGTGGTGATGGAGCTCGTGGTTCTCCGGCAGAGCTTCGCCAAGCACTACGGAGTAGGAGGAAGAGTTGGAGGAGGGAGGGGCTGCGCCAAAAGCTAGGGTGCTCAGCCCTCCCACCCCCTCTCTATTTATAGGGTGAATGGGAGAGGGGGTCATCCCCTCTAGATCCCATCTAGAGGGGGGCGGCGGCCAGGAGGGGGAGACTTGCCCCCCAAGTAAGGTGGAGGCGCCCCCCTTCCCTAGGGTTTTCAACCCTAGGCGCCTTGGGCCCTTGGGGAGGGGCACACCAGCC
Source organism: Triticum aestivum (assembly GCF_018294505.1). Classification (NCBI taxonomy): domain Eukaryota; kingdom Viridiplantae; phylum Streptophyta; class Magnoliopsida; order Poales; family Poaceae; genus Triticum; species Triticum aestivum. The sequence goes on along the minus strand of NC_057813.1, from coordinate 710,649,978 downwards.
CACTAGGGGCTGGTTCGCTCCCATATTCAGCCCATTAATCCCCCCGGGGCAGGTGGCCCCACCCGGTGGACCTCCGGACACCTTTCGGTGGTCCCGGTACAATACCGAGAACCCCCGAAACCATTCCGGTGACTGAAACTGGACTTCCCATATATAAATCTTCACCTCCGGACCATTCCGGAACTCCTCATGACGTCTGGGATCTCATCCGGGACTCCTAACAACATTCGGTAACCACATACTAATTCCCATAACAGCTCTAGCATCACCGAACCTTAAGTGTGTAGACCCTACAGGTTCGGGAATCATGTAGACATGACTGAGACATCTCTCCGGCCAATAACCAACAGCGGGATCTGGATACCCATGTCGGCTCCCACATGTTCCACGATGATCTCATCGGATGAACCACAATGTTGGGGATTCTATCAATCCCGTACACAATTCCCTTTGTCAATCGGTATTTTACTTGCCCGAGATTCGATCGTCGGTATCCCAATACCTCGTTCAATCTCGTTACCAGCAAGTCACTTTACTCGTTCCGTAATGCATGATCCTGTGACTAACTACTTAGTCACATTGAGCTCATTATGATGATGCATTACCGAGTGGGCCCAGAGATACCTCTCCATCACACGGAGTGACAAATCCCAGTCTCGATTCGTGCCAACCCAACAGACACTTTCGGAGATACCCGTAGTGTACCTTTATAGCCACCCAGTTACGTTGTGACGTTTGGTACACCCAAAGCATTCCTACGGTATCCGGGAGTTGCACAAGCTCATGGTCTAAGGAAATGATACTTAACATTAGAAAAGCTTTAGCAAACGAACTACATGATCTTGTGCTATGCTTAGGATTGGGTCTTGTCCATCACATCATTCTCCTAATGATGTCATCCCGTTATCAATGACATCCAATGTCCATGGTCAAGAAACCATAACCATCTATTGATCAATGAGCTAGTCAACTAGAGGCTCACTAGGGACATGTTGTGGTCTATGTATTCACACATGTATTACGGTTTCCAGTTAATACAATTATAGCATGAACAATAGACAATTATCATGAACAAGGAAATACAATAATAACCATTTTATTATTGCCTCTAGGGCATATTTTCAACAGTGCTGGCATGCTTAACTGCAAGCCCGCCGCTACACCTGTTGATACGAAGGCCAAGCTCTCTGCCACGGAGGGTTCTCCTGCTTCGGATGCTGCCTTCTATTGGTCTACTGTTGGTGCTCTTCAGTACCTCATTCTGACTCGACCGGAGATCTAGTATGCCATCCAGCAGGTGTGTCTTCATATGCATGCTCCTCAGGACATTCGCTGGGACGTTGTCAAGCGGATTCTCCGCTACGTCTATGGCACTATGGACCTCGGCGTCACGCTCCATGCCTCCGCCGACACCGTCCTCACCGCCTACTCCGATGCAGACTGGGTGGGCTACCCTGACACTTGCCGCTCCACCTTGGGCTACTATGTCTTCCTTGGACCCTCACTCATCTCACTACACCATGCACCAGAATTCCCTACCGACGTTTGTTGGGAAAAAGTCGGTATTGCCGACTGATAATCAATCAGGAAAATTTCTAACGGACTATGGGTTGGAAGACCTCTATGCAGTGACCCATTGTTGGTCGGGAATACTACAACATACAGCGTCCAACAGTCGGCCGGGAATTCTTTTATGGGCCACGAACCATCGGTCGGGAAATAACCCCGACCAACAATCGGACGTTAAATGGGCCTTGTGCGCGAACGGCCGAAAGTTTAGCGCCAATAACCGGCTCGGCCCGCGAATATTTACCCCCAAAATCAATTGCTTCTCATTTCGTTCCCCTCGCACACGCAAAGGAGCCAAATCCCTAGATCTTCGTTCCCCACGCGCGCCGCCTGGGGCTCCGATGGTCGTTCCCACGGTGTCCCACCACCGCCACACATCGCCCGAGGCTATCGCCGTTCGATCTCGACGCCATCCCACCGCCACCCCACCCCGCCCTGCCTCTGCAGCGCCGCCCCATGCTGCCCTCCCTCTGCCGCGCCGCTCCAGCGCCGCCCAACACCATCCGGCCTCTCCACCGCCGGCCCCTCGCCCTTGTGCTACATCCAGCAAAGCTGCCGCCCCCTCCCTGGCCGGACCTCCTGCATCTCCACCACGAAGGGACACGCAGCGGCGGCGGCGAGTTGGATCTGGGCAGAGTGCTGCTGGGCAAGGGCATCGATACGGGCATACGACTGAGGTACAACTCCTCCCTCTCTTCCTTGCCTCCTTGGAGGCGTATTGCGATAGTGGGCTGGCGGGGAAAAGAGAGCTCTGGCGGTGGGTAACAGGGAGCTCTGGCGGTGGGGAACGACCGAATGAGTAGATGTTCCAGTGGACAAGGCACCTCATGCTTTTCTTCTTCTCTGGTTCTCCGGTTTGCTGTGTACTGTTGCTAGCTAGTCTAATTGGGAGAAGTTGAGCTTTGTGAGAAGCTTTGTGGTTGCAATATGAACCAATTTTAGAAGTTGAGCTATTGTGGGCAGATTTTGTTTGTTTCCATAGCAATTTTTGTGGTAGCAATATATATTAATCTTTTGTTTGTGCAACAAATGCAGGAACAAATGGACTGAATGGAATTGACGTTAGCTTCAGAAGGAGGCATAATCTGGAAACTCCTAGCTCGCAGCATGGTTCCAATTCTCGACAAGTAATGAACTATTTCCACATCTTTTTATTGTGTATCAATACTCCATCTTGCATGCAATAATTCTATTTCCATATTGTTGTCTGCTAGAACTCAAGAGTTGAAGCTGAGGAACATAATGATGGTGAAGACGACGACGATGAACATCCCTTTGTTCATAGAAGAGTTGTTGCAAAGCCCCCTCCAAGAAGCTCATGAGCCCATGAAGATGAAAGCCTTGTAATCTTCTCATCCTTACCTATATAAATTCTAATTTTTTTTCATGTTTCTAAAATAATCATTGATTCCGATTGGTATGGATGTGCTTCTATATGCATGGAATGGTCCTAAAACTCCTGATGCTAAGGCAACAATTATCTCCAGTTGATCCAGACACTATTGTGGGCGAAGAGCCCCTTGGACCAGCGACTTATGAGGTTCTTGTCAATGTTGTGATCAGAAGGGATACTATGGTGCCTTATGAATATGAAGGCTTACGATCTATCGCTAATGCTGACACATGTCCATTGCATGACCATCTAGCAATGTAATCACCAATAATGTGTGTTTTGTCCACTTATCTCGAATTGTTTGATGTGTGATACTGACTCATGGTCACTTTGCTAGATGAAAACCTACAAACCAGGGGCATCTTCCTCGTCCCACCGCCAAGGTATTTTTCCAATCACTATTTTTGAGTTGGTATTTATTTGTGTATTGTATAGGAGAAATCTTCTCAGTTTCTGAATATTGAGCTAGTATTCATTTTTGAGCTACGAACCAGGGACCGAAATGAGCTAAGTATTTTTTTGAGCTACAAACCAGGGCTGGTCCATCTTCTCTTATTATCATGTTTGCCTAGCTCACTGCCACTTCTCTTCATCTAAAGTTTGTATTAGATAATGTACAATACATAGTTTCAGTTTGTCTTAAATAACCTCCTCTAGTACTGTTTGTTCATGAATCTAGTCCTTCAGTTTGTTCATGAATAACCTCCTATTGTACTCTTTGTTCATGTATCTGGTCCTTCAGTCTGGGAATCTGGTCCTTCAGTTTTGCTGAATAGAGATTGTCTTATTTTTGGCTAATTCCATAGTTAATAACCTTTTGTAACTACAAGTCTCACTCGGTACACACACACATTTATCAGCATTAGGGCACATCCATAGTACAGAACAGAGCATAATACACTACTAGTTGCTTTTAAAGTTGCTATTTCTGAATCTTGTTTCTAGGCTAACCTAGTATTTATAATCTTTATTTCTCTTATGCGTAACCTGATGGTTTAGGTTCTGGCTCTTATACCTATGAAGACTTGTATGTACAATACATATGCTTCTCTGAAAGTAATGGCTTAATTTAATCTATTTTTTGCGAGGTTTAATTTAATCTAATTTGTGGCACTGAAGTACATATTTTTTCTCTGATGCATTTTTGAATATAATAGTCAGGCGCACTACAGTCTTTTCCATCCCAGAGAAAAGTAAGAAAGAAAACTAGTGGTCTTCTCTAGAAAAAAATGTACTTTTGAAAATATTTTGAGGTGTTTGTCCAAGTACATACCATGGTTTTATAAATTGTAGTATCCCCAATGTATCTATTGTTGTCACCAGGAAGATAGCATTCTGTTCTCGGTGTCCATGTATCTATTGCTGCCACCAGGAAGATAGCAACATCGCTTTCAGTACCATTCAATTTATGGCCACAACTGAAGACTAAATAAAGATAGCTGAAATATTGTGCTTCTCACATGGATAGAAAACACCAGTAAGGTGTATCTCTAATACTTAGCTATATGGTACCAGTTCTCTAGAAAAAGAAGTTACATGACCACATAACTCTTTCTTGTGTTCAAGAAATAAAAATTATGTAGTGTCAATTAGGTCTTTTATGTCTCATATTCTGTCTATCTTACAGATCTCTGATGGTGGAAAGACAACATTTGTTTATGTCATTGTCGATAAGAAAACGTGAGAATATATATTTTCTTTCGTCATCATTGTCGAAAGGCAGCTAGTACTTAGCTTCCTGTGAGTGAGGGAGGTGCGTCACCAGGGAGAGAGAGCACTAGCACTCTCTCATGACCCAAGCGCCTCCACTGCCGCCGCCACGCCACGGTCCTCCTCCAATCTGCCGTCGCCGGTTCTGTTGAAGGGGGATCTAGCCGTTAACTGCTCGTGCTTCCCCTCCCTTGGTGGTGAGTGTTCTTTTCCCTCTCCTTCTCTCTTTCTACCCCTCCCTTGGAAGATGTATTCTTTCATATCAATCTCTATGTATGTTCCTCTGATGTGTTATTGTAATCCAATTTTGTTTCAAGCACACCAACTGATTTTCCTGTTGTATTTCCATAGCTGCTAAATGTCTCATGTTGCATTTTCAGCGATGTACTCATATAGCGTGTCTTTTACAAGAGGAAAACTGGCAGAGTATGAACACCAACTGAAAGTAGCAGAGTATGAACTAATGAGCAGTCGAAAGTAAGCCATCCTGCTGAGTTAAAAATATAGTATATTCATCCACACATTTTCATTTTTGGTGGAAAGTAAATATAGGTAGAACATTCGGCAGTACAAACACAACTAGCTGAAGTTAGTGATATAAGTTCTATTCTGTTCTGAATATAGAACATCTAAAACACATGTGCTTTATGTGATGGCTTAGTTCCTCCCTGCTTTTCCTTTTTAAATTCATCGTAATTTACTAAACCTTCTAGTTCTGTTATCTGGGCTATACCTCCACATATCTTTTATGTGATGGTTTAGTTCCTCTAGAGATTACCTTGAAATTTGGAATTTCAAAGTCTTCATGTGATTACTAATTACCAAGATATCATGTGGTATTATGTGATATTTATAATGGAGCACCATATTATTAACTAACTTTTATTGTCTATACACTGAATGCAAACAAGGTATTTTGTGTTTTTATTCTCTGTTTTGCACAAGTGGCGTGCAACTGTTTCCATGCTTTTTATTATCTGGAAGCAATAGAGGGTACTTAAAGGCCAGCTAGGAAATAAAATAACTTTGAATACCAAACTCGAGAACCTAGTTTTGTAAGTAGACTTTTAGTGCCGCCATTATCGTGAACTATATGCAGCATGGAGCACTCTAATTATTCTTCTACTAGATCCACTATGAACTACTAGAAATCTGTACTAAAAGTCTGTACTATCAATTTCAATTATCATGGAAATAGTCATAGTTAAATCCACTATCAATTTCAATTATCTAATTGTACTGTCAATTTCAATTATCATGGTGTATTAAAGTCAAAGCTAAATCAACTATGAACTACTAGAAATCTGTACATCTACTGAAAGAGTCACACTTATATATATTTAGTGTTTAGTTGTATGTTTTTTTGGAACAAGTGTTGGAATATGGGGTAATGGTACCTATGTACAGTAACTTAAGTATGTCCCAGGTCTATATAACTAGTAGAAAAAGGGGCAAATCTGAGACACATTATTGCTGGATTGATTTTGAGCCGGCACTAATGTGTCCATTAGTGCCGGTTCCAACGGTTAGCCGGCCGCTCTCATTAGTATCGGTTTGTGGCGAACCTTTAACACCGGTTTGTGGCACGAACCGGTACTAAATAGAGTGGTGGCAGGATGTTGTCAGTCTGGGGCCCGTCTAGCACCGGTACTAAAGGTCGGCGTACATAAACCCTTCATCCACCCGAGCCACTCTGTTCTTCCCCTTTTCCCTCACTTCCTCTGTTCTTCCCCTCTCTTCCTCGAGCTCCTCACAAATTTTGCCCAAAATTTGTCAAGCTTTGAAGGCCCCCATCCATTCAAATGATCACAAAGGTTAGCAACTTTGTCCTTTCAACTCTCATTGCTAGATTAGCTCTTGCAATGCTTTGTATAGTGATTAATTTGGGAGGAATTATATTTGCTAGTATTTGATTAATATGCAATTAGAGGTGAAAAATAAAACTTAGTTTGCATATGTAGGTCTGGTTTACTTAGTGCCTTCTAGATCCCCGTTGAAACCACCGTCGATCGCCCGCACCGTCCCGTCGTCGGCACCACCTTGTGGTGAGGCTCTTGTTCATGAATGTTTTACATTACCAAATTGATGTTTGTGTGATTTGGATATATAGTTACTCGTATAATTGTCTTACCCGTACGTTGTTTGTTATACATAGTGCCATGGTTTTGATATCCGTCCCCGTCCGCCCTCGTCCTTGTTATGATTCGGATGTGGTATATTCTCTTTTAAAACTAGTTGTTGCATTTCGTGTTTATGACAAATTATGCCCATCAAGTTGACATAGATATTTTTATCTAGGAGGTATGTGAACCGGAAATTTAGTTGAAATAGAAAACGAGTATTTGAAAGAAAAATTGAAAAGAATTGAGGGGGAGAAGATGGAATTGGAGTTGCATGTTGCCGATGTCATCGATGATCACAAGATCAAGATGGAGAAAATGAGGTTGAAGATTAGAAAGATTAGAAAATATGCCATTGATAGTGTGGCTTGGTATCATTATGCTGTTGGATCAATTGTTACCTTAGTTGCGATCTTGATCGATTTGTTGTTGCATTTAAATTATTTAGCTAGAGAGTTATTTTTTGCATTTAATTAAGTGTTGTATATGAACTTTATGTATGAACTTGTATTAATTTGGTCTATTCGGTGTTGTGTATAATGAAGATATGAGCCGACAATGGATGTATGATGACCGATGCTCTCCCGGGTTCATTAATGGCGTGCATACTTTTCTCCTTGCCGCTGAAGTAAACAAGAGGGCGGATGGTTTTATGCCGTGTCCACGTGCTGGCTATAAGAATGGTCGCAATTACTCTACGTCAAGAACCATTCACGTCCACCTATTTGAGTCCGGTTTGATGCCCCACTATAATGTTTGGACCAAGCACGGAGAAAGAGGGGTTATGATGGAAGATAATGAAGAAGAAGAGGACGACGACATCTATCCTGGCCATGGGTTCCCTGAATACGATGATACAACAATGGAGGAAGATGCTGAGCCGGCAATGCGGGAACAAGCTGAAGAAGAGGCATCAGATGATTCCATTGATGATCTAGGTCGGGCCATTGCCGATGCAAAGAGAAACTGCGCAAGTGATTTGGAGAGGAAGAAGTTGCAGCGCATGTTAGAGAATCACAAGAAAATATTGTACCCGAATTGCGAAGGTGACAAAAAAAAGTTGGGCACCACACTCGAATTGCTGCAATGGAAGGCAGAGAATGGTGTATCCGACAAGGGATTTGGAAAGTTGCTGGTAATGATAAAGAATATGCTTCCAAAGGACAACGAATTGCCCGAGAGTGTGTATGAAGCAAAGAAGGTTGTTTGCCCTCTAGGGTTAGAGGTGCAGAAGATACATGCATGCCCTAATGACTGCATCCTCTACCGCGGTGCGTACGAGGATTTGAATGCTTGCCCGGTATGGGGTGCATTGCGTTATAAGATCAGTCGCGATGACCCTGGTGATGTCGAGGGCGAGCGCCCCAGGAAGAAGATTCCTGCCAAGGTGATGTGGTATGCTCCTATAATACCACGGTTGAAACGTTTGTTTCAAAACAAAGAGCATGCGAAGGCGACGCGGTGGCACAGAGAATACCGTAAGAAAGACGGAAAGTTGAGAGTACCCGCTGACGGTTCGCAGTGGAGAAAAACCGAGAGAAAGTACAGGGAGGAGTTTGCAGGTGACCCAAGGAATGTATGGTTTGGTCTAAGCGAAGATGGCATTAATCCTTTTGGGGAGCAGAGCAGCAACCATAGCACGTGGCATGTGACTCTATGTTTGTATAACCTTCCTCCTTGGTTGTGCATGAAGCGGAAGTTCATTATGATGCCAGTGCTCATCCAAGGCCCTAAGCAACCCGGCAACGACATTGATGTGTACCTAAGGCCACTAGTTGAAGAACTATTATAGCTGTGGAATGGAACAGGTGTACGTGCGTGGGATGAGCACATACAGGAAGAATTTGACCTAAAGGCGTTGTTGTTCGTGACCATCAATGATTGGCCTGCTCTCAGTAACCTTTCAGGACAGACAAACAAGGGATACCGCGGATGCACGCACTGTTTGGATGATACTGACAGTATATATTTGGAGAGTTGTAGGAAGAATGTGTACCTGGGACATCGTCGATTTCTTCCGAGCAGGCATCCCGTAAGAAAGAAAGGCAAGAATTTCAAAGGTGAGGCGGATCTGTTGGAAATATGCCCTAGAGGCAATAATAAAAGGATTATTATTATATTTCCTTGTTCATGATAATTGTCTTTTATTCATGCTATAATTGTATTATCCGAAAATCATAATACACGAGTGAATACATAGACCACAATATGTCCCTAGTAAGCCTCTAGTTGACTAGCTCGTTGATCAACAGATAGTCATGGTTTCCTGACTATGGACATTGGATTTCATTGATAACGAGATCACATCATTAGGAGAACGATGTGATGGACAAGACCCAATCCTAAGCATAGCACAAGATCGTGTAGTTCGTTTGCTAGAGCTTTTCCAATGTCAAGTATCTTTTCCTTAGACCATGAGATCGTGTAACTCCCGGACACCATAGGAGTGCTTTGGGTGTACCAAATGCCACAACATAACTAGGTGACTATAAAGGTATACTACGGGTATCTCCGAAAGTGTCTGTTGGGTTGACACAGATCGAGACTGGGATTTGTCACTCCATATGACGGAGAGGTATCTCTGGGCCCACTCGGTAATGCATCATCATAATGAGCTCAAAGTGACCAAGTGTCTGGTCACAGGATCATGCATTACGGTACGAGTAAAGTTACTTGCCGGTAACGAGATTGAACGAGGTATTGGGATACCGACGATCGAATCTCGGGCAAGTAACATACCGATTGACAAAGGGAATTGTATACGGGGTTGCTTGAATCCTCGACATCGTGGTTCATCCGATGAGATCATCAAGGAGCATGTGGGAGCCAACATGGGTATCCAGATCCCGCTGTTGGTTATTGACCAGAGAGCCGTCTCGGTCATGTCTACGTGTCTCCCGAACCCGTAGGGTCTACACACTTAAGGTTCGGTGACGCTAGGGTTGTAGAGATATTAGTATGCAGCAAACCGAAAGTTGTTCGGAGTCCCGTATGAGATCCCGGATGTCACGAGGAGTTCCGGAATGGTCCGGAGGTAAAGAATTATATATGGGAAGTCGAGTTTCGGCCATCGGGAAAGTTTCGGGGGTCATCGATATTGTACCGGGACCACCGGAAGGGTCCCGAGGGGTCCACCAGGTGGGGCCACCTATCCCGGAGGGCCCCATGGGCTGAAGTGGGAGGGGAACCAGCCCCTGGTGGGCTAGTACGCCCCCCCCTTGGGCCCCCCCTGCGCCTAGGGTTGGGAACTCTAGGGGAGGGGGCGCCTCCACTTGCCTTGGGGGGCAAGGCACCCCCCTTGGCCGCCGCCCCCCTAGGAGATCCCATCTCCTAGGGCTGGCACCCCCCCTGGGGACCTTATATATAGAGGGGGGAGAGCAGCCGCACCCTTGCACTTGGCGCCTCCCTTCCCCCTTGCTACACCTCTCCCTCCCGCAGACGCTTGGCGAAGCCCTATCGGGATCCCTGCTGCATCCACCACCACGCCGTCGTGTTGCTGGATCTTCATCAACCTCTCCTTCCCCCTTGCTGGATCAAGAAGGAGGAGACGTCACGCTGACCGTACGTGTGTTGAACACGGAGGTGCCGTCCGTTCGGCGCTAGGATCTCCGGTGATTTGGATCACGACGAGTACGACTCCCTCAACCCCGTTCTCTTGAACACATCCGCTCGATCTACAAGGGTATGTAGATGCACTCCTCTCTCTTGTTGCTAGATGAACTCATAGATTGATTTTGGTGAAACCGTAGAATTTTTTTATTTTCTGCAACGTTCCCCAACAGGATCATCGGACGAAGCCTCGCCACCGTATTGGTGCTTGTGTACATGATATGGTCTTTGAAGGTAATCTTTGGAAAGGGTCCTGGAGGACAACCTGTTCCGAAGGACGCTGACGGACACGCGCCCATGTGGAAGAAGAAATCTATATTTTGGGACCTTCCCTATTGGAAAGACATAGAGGTCCGCTCCGCAATCGACGTGATGCACGTGACGAAGAATCTTTGCATGACCCTGCTTGGCTTCTTCGGCGTGTATGGGAAGACAAAAGATACACCAGAGGCACGGGAGGACCAGCAACGTATGCACGGAAAAGACGGCATACATCAGGGTCAGGCAGCTACGCTCTGACCAAAGAAGAGAAGGAAATCTTCTTTGAATGCCTGCTCAGCATGAAGGTACCGTCTGGCTTCTCGGCGAATATAAAGGGAATAATAAATATGGGAGAGAAAAAGTTCCAGAACCTAAAGTCTCAGGACTGCCACGTGATTATGACGCAACTACTTCTGGTTGCATTGAGGGGGCTTCTACCGGAAAACGTTCGATTAGCCATTGTGAAGCTATGTGCATTCCTCAATGCCATCTCTCAGAAGGTAATCGATCCAGAAATCGTAGCAAGGTTACAGAATGATTTGGTGCAATGTCTTGTCAGTTTTGAGTTGGTGTTCCCACCATCCTTCTTCAACATCATGATGCACGTCCTAGTTCACCTTTGCGAAGAGATTAACATTTTGGGTCATGTATTTCTACACAATATGTTCCCCTTTGAGAGGTTCATGGGAGTCTTGAAGAAATATGTTCCTAACTGTGCTAGGCCAGAAGGAAGCATCACGAAGGGCCATGAAAATGAGGAGGTCATCGAGTTTTGTATTGACTTTATTCTTGACCTTAAGCCGATTGGTGTTCCTGAATCGTGGCATAAAGGCAGACTAGATGGAAAAGGCACGCTAGGAGGGGATCAAATAATATGTATGGACGAGCATTCTCTCACTAAAGCACACTACACAGTTCTACAGAATTCCGCCTTGGTGGCTCCGTATATGGAGGAACACAAGAATTTTCTACACTCCAAACACCCGGAGAAGTCTGACGACTGGATTACACATGAACAAACGAGGACTTTCGCCGGTTGGTTGCAGAAACGTGCCATGCATGATGGCGATATTGAAGATGACCTATAATCGTTGTCCCAATTACCATCTTGGAATATAATGACTTCCAAAGGGTACGAGATAAATGGGAATACATTTTAGACGATCGCCCAAGATAAGAAGAGCACCAACCAAAAAAGTGGTGTCCGCTTTGATGCAACAACCAACACGGGAAAGGAAACATATTATGGTTACATAGAGGACATATGGGAACTTAACTATGCAGGTGGTTTGAAGGTCCCTTTGTTTCGGTGCAAATGGGTCAATATGACACGAGGCGGGGTAACGGAAGACCCGCAGTACAGAATGACAACAGTGGATCTCAACAATCTTGCGTATGCAGAAGAACCATTCATCCTAGCCAATGATGTGGCGCAGGTTTTTTATGTGAAAGACATGTCTACCAGGCCGAGAAAAAGAAAAGATAAGGAAGCGAATGGATCATATGACGAGCCAAAGCGCCACATAGTTCTTTCAGGGAAAAGAAACATCGTGGGAGTGGATGACAAGACAGACATGTCAGAATATTATGAAAAGTTTGATGAAATTGCTCCATTCGCAGTGAATATTGACCCGAAGATCCAGTTAAATGATGAAGATTTTCCATGGCTACGGTGCAAAGGGACACACGCGAAGAAAAAGTTTCACACCCAAAGATCCGGGATGTGATCGTCTTCACTATCATCACTTTCTTCTGTGTTTCACACCCAGGAGGGAATTTTTGTAATAGTTATAGTTATGTGTTTTGGCATTTGAAACGCGAAGAAATTTTCTGTGCAAACAAATTCCTTGATGCATTTACTATCTCTTTCGAAGTATCAGGGTTTCGGACGAAAACTCATCTGTTACAAAGGCATTTCATTTTTTAAATAACCTAAGCATTACCAAATTGAATATAATAATAAAACACAATAATATTAAACATAAGAAAAAAGAATCACCGAAAAATCTTTTTTCAAAGTTAAGTTATTCACAAACTAGTGATTCACACAAATTTCAAATAATTCAAAATTTAAACTATTCAAATTTGAAAACTACCGGCACTAACAGAAAGTTTGTAATTTTTTGTACCTAAAGCAAAAATATTCAGAAAGAAACTCTAAATGCAGCAAAAAAACAACTCAAAAATAAATATAAAAAAGCAAAAAAAAAATTAAGAAAATAAAAAAGCCCGCCTACTGGGCCAAAGCGGCCTACATACGACTAGAAACACAATCTTATGTTGGGCCAGGATGCAGGCCCGCAAAGGCCCAGTAGGCCCACAGGGAAGCAATGAACAGGTAGGCCCAGTAGGCCTGCTTAGGAGAGGAGCTCGAGAGAGCTACCGCACTTGGGCTTATAAACCAGTGTGGTAGCCCTTCGACTAGCGAGGTGGGACTAAACTTGCCGCACCGCACTGCGCCAGTGCACCCGTTTAGTACCGGGTCGTGGCACCAACCGGTACTAAAGGGGGGGTCTTTAGTACTGGTTGGAGCCACCACCCGGTACTAAAGGGGGGCGCTTACCGCCGCTTGGCCTGGCCAAAACAGACCTTTAGTACGGGGTCGTGGAACCAACCGGTACTAAAGGTCCATCCTATATATACAACAGTTGAAAAAAATCACTTTCCCTCTCTGTTTCTTCCCTCCGTCGCACCGCCCTGCCCCAATCGATGCCGTCCCCGTCGACGTCGCCGCCCACGCCCCTCGTCGCCGACCTCGGCCGTCCCCGCCCCTCCTTGCCGCCCCCGTCGACGTCGCCGCCAGGCTGTCCCCGTCCCCGTCCTCGCACCCCGCCCGCCCCATCGCCGCGCCCCACCCCGTCGTCGCCGCCCCGTCCCGTCGCTCCGTCGTCGCCGCC